>NC_031997.1:9455930-9475953 GCF_001879085.1 Nicotiana attenuata | reverse complement strand
GCCCCTCGATCTGAAATGATTGAGACTAGAGTACCATGCAACCTGACTATTTCCTTGATATACAACTGAGCATACTGCTCTGCGGTGTCGGTAGATTTGACTGGCAAGAAGTGTGCTGATTTCGTGAGTCGATCCACGATCACCCAAATTGAGTCGAACTTGCGCGGAGTGCGCGGTAACCCCACTACAAAATCCATGTTGATCATTTATCATTTCCACATGGGGATTTCTATGCTTTGAGCCAGTCCTCCGGGCCTTTGATGTTCGGCCTTTACTTGCTGACAGTTCGAACATCTTGCCACAAAGTCTGCCACATCCCTCTTCATGTTGTTCCACCAATAAATTTCCTTAAAATCATGATACATTTTTGTAAAACCTGGGTGTACTGAACACCTGGAAGTGTGAGCTTCTGCCATGATCCTTCCCCGAAGACCGTCAATATCCGGAACGCATAGGCGGCCTTGGTACCGTAGGGTACCATCATCTATGCTAAAGGAAAAAGTTGTAGTCTTGTGTTTATGAATCCCCTCTTTCAGTTGTGCTAATAATGGATCATTGAATTGTTTTTCTTTCACCTCTACCACGAGCGATGATTCAGCCCTATTCTGCACAATTATCCCCCTTTCACTAGAGTCCGCAAGGCGAACTCCCAAAGTAGCCAACCGATGAACCTCCCGGGCTAACGGCCTCAGATGCGCCTTCAAATGAGCCAAACTTCCCATAGATTTTCAACTAAGAGCATCAGCCACAACGTTAGCCTTTCCCTGGTGATAGAGAATGTCAATGTCATAGTCCTTGAGTAACTCCAACCATCTTCTCTGCCTCAGATTCAAATGAGTAACTCCAACCATCTCAACTCCTTCTGTTTGAAAATATACTGAAGGCTCTTGTGATCCGTGAACACATCCACATGGACCCCATATAGATAGTGTCGCCAAATCTTTAGCGCAAACACCACTGCTGCAAGCTCTAAGTCATGGGTCGGATAGTTCTTTTCATGATTCTTGAGTTGCCTAGAAGCGTAGGCTATAACCTTGCCATGTTGCATTAACACACACCCAAGCCCGATCCTCGAAGCATCGCAATACACCACAAATCCTTTTGTACCCTCTGGCAGGGTTAATACCGGTGCTAAACTCAGTCTTGATTTCAATTCCTGGAAGCTCCTCTCACAAGCATCGGACCACTGGAACTTAACTGCTTTCTGGGTCAATTTAGTCAATGGAGAGGCAAGAGTAGAAAACCCCTCCACAAATCTTCTGTAGTACCCGGCCAAACCCAAGAAACTACGAATCTTTGTTGGAGTGGTAGGTCTAGGACAATTTTTCACTGCTGCAACCTTCTGAGGATCAACCATAATCCCTTCCCTGGAGACGACATGACCCAAGAACGCGACAGATCCAAGCCAAAATTCACACTTCGAAAATTTCGCATACAATCGATGCTGCTGAAGAGTCTGCAAAACTGCCCTGAGATGGTTAGCATGATCCTCTCGACTCTGGGAATACACAAGAATATCATTAATGAACACTATTACAAAGGAGTCTACAAAAGACTTGAAGACTCGATTCATAAGATCCATGAATGTTGTCGGGGCATTTGTTAGCGCAAAAGACATTACCAGAAATTCAAAGTGCCCATACCGGGTCCTGAAAGCTGTTTTTGGGACATCCTGCTCCCTTATCTTCAGTTGATGATACCCGGACCGCAAGTCAATCTTTGAAAAACACAGCACCTTGCAATTGGTCAAACAAGTCATCTATTCTGGGTAGAGGGTATTTATTTTTGATGGTGACTTTGTTAAGCTGCCGGTAGTCAATACACATTCGCAACGACCCATCTTTCTTCCTTACAAACAAAACCGGTGCGCCCCATGGTGACACACTTGGCCGGATGAAACCCTTTTCTAACAAATCCTTCAATTGCTCCTTTAGTTCCTTCAATTCTGCCGATGACATTCTGTAAGGTGGAATTGATATAGGCTGCGTTCCTGGCATCGCATCGATGCCAAAATCAATCTCCCTGTCAGGTGGAATTCCAGGGAGCTCATCTGGAAAGATATCCGAAAATTCATTCACAACCGGCACGGACTCAAGGCTAAGTGCCTCGGCATTGGTGTCTGTAACCCGAACTAAATGGCAGATGCACCCTTTCTTGATCATCTTTGCGGCCTTAAGATAAGAAATAAACCGAACTTTAGGCACTACATTATCCCCCTTCCATTCAACAACAGGCTCATTAGGAAACTCAAGCCTCATAGTTCTAGTTCGACAGTCAAGCTTGGCAAAACATGAATAAAGTCAATCCATCCCCATTATAACATCAAAATCGACCATCCCCAATTCAATAAGATCGGCCATGGTATCCCTACCATGCACCGTGACAACACAACTTCTATAAACTCGAGTAGCCAAAATTGACTCACCGACCGGAGTAGATATCGAGAATGGTTCATGAAGTTGTTCTGGTTCTATCCCGAATTCCATAGCAACAAAAGGGGTAACATAGGACAGGGTGGAACCGGGGTCAATAAGTGCATACACATCATGAGATTGGACAGTCAGAATAGCTGTAACAACATCTCGAGAAGCCTCTGCAGTCTGGCGACCACTCATAGCATAGAACCGTCTGGGTCCTCCCAAACTCTGCGCACCACCCCTAGCTGTACCACGCCCAGCGGGTACTGGGGTACCTCGAGCCGGAGAAGGGGATGAAGATATATAGCTGCTGGGCTGGCTGGCTATGTTGTGCCCCTACCTGCTCCCTGGCGAGACACACAACAATGCCTCTGAATATGTCACCTTATCCCACATCCATAACATACAGGCCACTCCATGTAGCAAATCCCTGAGTGCATCTTCCTGCACCTGGGCACGTGGACCTCTGCTGCTGCTGGGATCTCTCTCCTGACCGGCTCCGCTGGTGGGATCCCCTATCGCCCTGACTGGGCCTGAAACGACTCCACTACTACTGCTGGTTGGGCCCTGATGGCGGTGCACTGGCTGAAGACTGGGATGGCCCTCACGACCCTCCCCGGAAAGGTGATCTTCCCCCCACCTAGAGACTCGCCCTTGCCCGCAGACCGGGTCTTTCGGCTACCCTCTCTCTCCATTCTGCTGTTCAATTTGCGGTTTTTTGTGGCCTGAGCAAATGCTAACATCTTGCCATAGTTCATATCAGAATTCAATGCAGCTGTAGAAGCCTCATTAATGGTGAAAGGATTAAGGCCCTGAACAAACCGACACACCCTAGCCTCCATTGTGGGCAACATGTGAATAGCATATTTGGACAGGAGGGAAAACTCCATATGGTACTCCCATACACTTATGCTACCCTACTTCAAATTCTCAAACTCAGCTGCACGGGCTGCCCTTATCTCGGCAGGCAGGAAATGGTCTATAGATGCATCGGCAAACTCGCTCCACCTCACCGAAGGGCTCCCCTCCTCAGGGGAATCTTCCCACAACTCAAAGCACAAATAGGCTGCCCCTTTCAGACGGTAAGCAGCTAACTCTACTCCCTCTGTCTCATTTGCATGCATAACCCTGAGGGTCTTGTGCATCTCATCAATAAAATCCTGAGGGTCCTCTTCCGAATTGGCACCTGTAAACACTGGAGGGTCTAACTGAAGAAATTTGTTCACCCTGGAACTGGTAGAATCCCTTTGCTGGCTAGATGAACTGGGTGCAACATTTGACCTCTGGGCCTGGGAGGCCACTAGCTGTGTCAGAATCTGAATAGCTCCCCTAAGATCCCCATCAGAAATACCAGAACCAGAAGCTAGGGCTGGAGGCGGGGCAGGAGTGTCAATGGGAGGGATAGTGGCACCCTGCGTTGGTGTAGTAACTGGGGTAGTCTGCTCTGAACTGGGCAGGGTGATAGCAGGGCGACTACCCTCACCCGCAGTATCAAGCAGTGATTCATCAGCCACTCCTGAAGGGGCATTGGCTTCTTGGCCAATTCTCGCATTCTTCTTAGGTGCCATTTACTGAAAGGTAGAACAATGCATCAGTTAGAGAAGGAATAGTTTCACAGTTGCCGCACGATTCTAAATATCAAAGAAGGGTGTTATTCCTAATGCCCAAGTAGCCTCCAACTTATAGATGGGGTCGACTTCACACCGATAAGAAGGACTCTCTAGACACGGCTCCGAGACATCCTAGGACACTTTATAACCTTAGGGTTTGACACCAAGTTTGTCACGCCCCAACCTCGGGAGTCGCGACCGGCGCTCAATCGATAGAACCCAACTGAGCAAGCCTTATTGACACTTTCTACCCAACTCAAGATGATTAAGGAATCCGGATTCCGAATAATTAGACAATAGTAACTTAAGCATTCAACATTTTTAGTTCATTTTTATATCACAAGTCTTAAAACGTGGTTAAGTTTCCAAGATTATATACAGTCATTGCTTAGACAAACTAGAAAATAGAGTTGTACACAGATCATTAACCCATCCAATACCCACACATAACCTACACATTATCTACGGAGCCTCTATGGATGCAAAAGACGAATAGTGACAACGCCGGCAACAAGGCCCCGGCTATACCTCAAAAGTGAAACTCTACAACAAAATATGAACAACATAACCCCTTTGAAGGAAAAAGGGGCTCACCAAGTCTTCAAGAGGAGGACACTCCGCTATGCGTGATCGGCACTGTCCGCTATAGAACCACCTACATTCATTTAAAAATGTAGCTCCCCCGGCAAAAGGGACGGTAATACCATAGAATAGTACTACTATGTATAACTAAACACCGTCTAATTAGAAAGAACTTTCATACAAGAATAAGAAGTCACAAATATAACTCAGAAGCTTTAAACTATCACCACATTATCAAATAAAGGAATCATACAACTTTTCACATCATTTTTTCGTAGTTTTTAGTTTGGGGCATTTCACATTATTCGTCATTGCTCACAATACCACCGCTATCTTGAGCGGAGTCCGATCTCGACCCGATCGGCTAGGTTGCCTCATTTGAGGCATACGCTTCAATCAGAATCTCATTTTCCCTTTTTTCGGAATTCAATTTCAGCATAATACCACCATGTTTGCGGCATGGCATCCGATCACGGCCGATCGGCTAGGCCGCCTTACCACAGCGTTGTTCCTTTCTCATTAATCATTTCATTTCATGTATATCATTTCATAAGCACTTGGGGCCACAACTTATCACATCATTCTTGGCACTAGGCCGCATTTTACATTATTCCCAATTTCAATATTAGCTTTGTCGTTTAGACGGTAGGTGCACACAAGAGCAATTTAAATTGTAAGCATGGATAAAACTTCACATAGATGGCACAATATATGCAGCTTCAATCTCGATTTGAGGTCTAAGCATTTCAATACATAATTCATACCTTTTCCCCCTTTCAAGTTATCAAGATAGCATGTTGATCATGTTGAGACACATTTTTCACACATATAAGGTTACAACACCAACTCATATAAAATAACAAGCAATGCAACAATTCAACTTTAATCTTACCGTGTTCACACAATCACCGGTGAAGCTCAATTTCTAAAAGATGGGGTTTTAGCCATACATACCTCAATAAAGCTTTCCTTAATCCTTACAAAATTCTAGAACTCTTAGCACTTCAATCTATGGTACAAGAATTACAAATTGAACCAAGAATTAGGGACAAGATTAGAATTGTAGCTCGTTTGAGCATATTATCAAGCACTAGGGGTGCATTGTGATCTTAGGTCCCTTTTGAAAGAAATTTCTATCATTTTATACCCTAATTGCTTTCTTTTTAGTTCACAACTTCCCAATACTCCATGATCTTTTATGCATGCAAGAAATCTATTCTTGTACCCATAAATTACCTTACTAATGACCCCTTATGGCTATGTCTAAAATTTAAGAGCTGAGGTGATGAAGTATTACCTCTTGGGATGAAGGTTTGGGTGCGCACTTGATTATCTTCAATGTTTAGCAAGGATTTGTTGAGCAATTTTCGATGAAAAGCACTTCCCCTCTTTTAGACCCTCTTTGTCACTCTAAAAGTACCAGGAAATAGGCTCAAAATGAGCAATTGCACAAGATATAACGACAGGGGGTTGGGTTTTAAAAATTAGAAAATAGGAGCCCGACTAAAATCTACGATCGCATTTACGATCACAAAGCTGACATGCGGTCCGCATAATGGACCGCAAAATGCTCCCCAAAACTTGAAGACACTATTTGGGTATGCGACAGAAATACGGTCCGCATACCCGTTATGCGGTCGCATAATGCACCGCAAAATTGCCCTTTACGAAATCCCAAGAAAATTATGCGACGACTATGCGGTCCGCATATTGGTTATGCAATCACATAATTGACCGCATAGTTGACCTCAAATTTGACCAACACACTGACTCACTCTGTAGCGACTATGCAGTTTGCATACCTAGTATGCGACCGCATAATCGCACTTTTCTGGAAAACTTTAATTATTGACTTTTTAATGCATAGATCAGTCCAAAGGGTCCGAATTTACACATTTCTAACACATATTCCTAATTTGGCACTATGAGCTTTTGAGTTTTGGGTAGAAATTTTCACGGGGCCTTACATTTGCGGTTCGCGAATCCCTCGCAGTTGCCATGAAGATTTTTGGAGGGGGATTCTGTGGTCCCTTTCGCGGCCGCAGAACTGGGACCGCAAACCGGTCCAGGCCAGCTTAGTTTTTGAAATTAATTTTGCGGTCCCTTATGCGGACCGCATATCTGTTCTACGGACCATTCAGCGACCGCAGACATTAGTTCGGAGGGTTCATTTTCCTATTTTTATAACCGGACGCCATTTTGATGCATAGCCTTTGGGGCTCATTTTGAAGCAAATGTCTGATGACTTTAGAGAGAGGTAAGAGTATCTTAGATAGTGAAGGAGATGACCTAGCATTCTAATCATCCATTCTTGCCCCAATCTTCAAGAATCATGGAAGTCGCTCACTAGACCACCATCTATCCGGGTAAGTTCTTGTCTCATATCACCCGTGTAAGTTATTTTAGGGTTTAAGTAGATTGTGAAGTTGGAGATCGGCCATGCATGTGCCAATAGGTGGTAGAATGTGAGGTTGTTGAACTATTGTTACGACCCCAGTTCGCCCTCCATGAACTCTCGTGACGGCACTAGTCCCTATGACTAGGTAAGCCTAACAAATGTGGAAAATAAATAATTTGCGGAAGAAATAATTAAAACCCCAAATAACCGAATGAAACAGTATTTAAGATGCCGCTCGGTATATATAATACAACTCTCGATGCAAACAACTTTTCCCAAAACCCAGAATCTCATGAAACCACAAGCCTTTGAATGTCTACAAGTTTCTAACTCCAGAATGTCTAACAAAAATAAGTACAGAAGGGCTAAAACTTAAAGAGAGAACAGAAAGGGACTCCTCAGTCTGCGGATGCGGCAGATATACCTCGAAGTCTCTAGAAAAGTCGCCTCGCCTCAAGGGTGATAGGACTGAGTCGGAGTACCCAGATCTGCACATGAAAAACATGCGCAGAAAGGGCATGAGTACACCACAATGGTACTCAGTAACTGCCAAGCCTAACCTCGGTCGGGTGTGACGAGGAAAGTAAGGGCCCTACTGAGATTAAATGAAATATAAGTTATAACAGTGTAATAAGACTGTTTACCATGAAAATGGTAACGACAATTAAATTTTTAAAATGGGACTCTAAAAATATGTGATCTATTCCCGAGCTAGTTGTTAGAGCAGATGATGCTAGTATTGTGAAATTTAACGATGGAGCGCGAGCTATAACGAGATAAGGGTCGAACCAAAGGGCCTGCCGCCCAGATGTAGGCTTGGCCGATGGGGATTTTGGGGTTGATTCGAGGTTGAGCCCGAGCTATTGGGGATAACCAGGGACAACCAAGGATGATATAACAGTTAAAGATATAATCAAACGAAGCTCTTTATAGTCGAAACTAAGTTATTCGATGAAGAACACATATAAAGTTGAAGAACACATATAAAGGCAAAGGATATCGAGGTATCCTCGGATCAGTGAGAGCCAATAAGTTTTAGAAAGAAGAGAGAGAGAGAGAGAGAGAGAGAGAGAGAGAGAGAGATTATTGCACTTGTGGAGAAATGGAGCAACATCAGTCCCTTACAAGGTAGGGCGAGTCCCCTTTATATAGGAGGGGAACTCAGTTACGAATACATGTGTATTTAATTTACGAAATATGGAGATGTGATGGCTTGATGCGATGCCTCAACGTAGGATCTGGATAGGCCGGCCCTATCAGACTCAACTGTGTGCCTTGGGGGCTTCCCCTCTTTGTCCTGATCTCAGCCTCGAATCGCGCCTTGACAAGCCCCGAAGGAGAGGAATAAGTTGTGTCTTCATGTCCTCGGGGTCTCGAGATACCTCCCCGAGATGGCTTAATGGCGGGAAATCAGGCCCTCTAATTTCACTGCGTACAGATAGTCTCCGAGTTTTCTAAGACGAAGTAATAGGAAACGATGCTGAATCGTCGTCTCGAGGTCAACATTGCTATGATGTCAACTGTCCAAGAGCATTAAATGCCACTTCTCAGAGGACCGCAGGGCCGCCGTCAAATGCGGCAATCGAGGAACCACGAACTACCGCAGGCTTGTCTTTTCTGCATCCCTAGCGGTTACTATAAATGCACCGGACGTTTGAGCCTTTCTATCTCCATATTTCTTTTACCAGCCCGCGAACCAAACTTCCGCTATTTGATATCCTTCCCTTTTTAAAAAAGGGTTTTTACCATTTTTCATGGCTAGAACTTCTAGGACGGTCCCTCATCGGAATGATGCTGCATCGCCATCCCGTCTACCCGAGGGGGGCAACAGATCTATTCCCTCTTTAGAGCAATGGATTCCACCAGAAATTGATACATCGAAGGATTTTGACGTTGAGACTCCCTCGTCTACACCGGGTCGATGCGAGCATGTATCTCGACATGTCAGTGTCGTGACCGATGTTGATAGTTGTTAGGAAGGATTGCCGGTGGATCAAGGCAGCGGAGGTAGAGATTCCTGGCCCCGATGATAGCATCACCGACTTCAAGGATGGTTTTCTCCGCATATACACTTACCCATTTACCCTGGGCCCTGATAAATCCGTCGAAGCTCCTTCGTTGGAAGTTGACCCGGTTATCCTTGACTTTCGCATCCGATACCAGGTGACTCTGGGCCAGATCTACCCATCCTTTTGGAGGATAGTGTTGATGCTCAGGCATTTTACTGAAGGGGTTACAGGCGAGGCTTTTACACTTAGCCATTTGATTAGACTGTATCGCCCTCGGATGTATCAAGGCTTGATCAAGCTCCGCCACCGGTCCAAAAAGTCTTTTTTCACGAGTGTTGATGAGGGGAAAGACCGAGGGTGGATGAGCAGGTTCATCCGAGTGAGGACCTCAGATATCATCCCGGCCCGGAGGATGCCCTTTCCGGAGCAGTGGAATGCTCAACGTAAATGAATTTCCCTTGCGTGTTTCTTTTCATTCCCGGGTATTATTCGCCGCCTTTTTTATCTTTTCTCATTATGCCGCAGTTTAAGGAGATGTATGATCACGCCATTCTTCGACTCCGGGGGGAGCTTTCTTGCCGCGAGAAGGAGCGTGATAACCTTGCTTCGAAACATCAGGACTCGGAAGCTCGTGGTGCCCAGGGGAATAAAGAGCTGGGGGAGCTTCGAAACTTCAGGACTCTGCCTCGCTCATACTTGTCCATTTGCCCCGCATTCGTGCATATTCTAGATTCATATATTCATCACCCTGTCCTTCCTCACAGGTCGAGCAGAGTAGCTTGTGGATTTTTCAGCTGGAGGCGGAGATTTCCGGGTTGGAAGATCGAAACGAGGTTATGGCCGGGGAATTGGCGATATCCCTAGATCTTCTCACGGACACTCATAGGGAGAACGTTGCCTTGGTCGCTGCCAAGTATGAGGCCGAATGAGATGCTGCTACTTCTAAGGAGGATGCGACCACGGCGCATATGATGCTTTGTAACATGTCCATGGCAGCCGATCAGAGACTAACTCGAGTCGTCGAGTATGCCAAAGCGGAGGCGAAGAGGGAGACCCTGGAAGAACTCGAGGCCAGAGGCTTCGAGCTGTCTGCTGATCTGGAGGAGGCTCGTGCGATGGAAGGAAAACTGGCCTCCTGAAAACTCCTGATAAGGGCGAAGATGATAGTGGCAAGGAGTAGTCTCCTAGCTTTTTGTGTATGCCTTTTTGTTCCGTGTGTTCCCTTCCTGGGAAGCAAACAGTGTACTGACATTTTCATCTCCTTGCTGATATATATAAAAAGGGTTTTTGTTCTGTTAGTTCTTCTTCTTGCTCCCTTATTTTTGCATTCCGGCATCGACCCTTCGGGGCCCAGAGGCTAGCCGCATCCTGAAGCGGAATAATTCCTCCCGATCCGATTTTTATGACATCAGGGATCTCCCAAGGTTATTCGATCTTACTACTCATGTGGGGGCCTGGAATGATTCTGCCAGTGCACTCTCCAAGGAGAAGGTGATGTTAATGTGACCAGGATTAATTGGCCCTTTCGGACAACCAAGCAGTTGTCACTCAGCCTTTATATATTTGCTCATCCGCCCTTCAAATGGTGATTTCGCAAATTTTGATAAGCCTATCTCTTCTACAGAGCCTGGCACTTTGTGTGAGTTCTTCCGTTCCCCTTCTTCAGAGAGTTTTTGCCAGGATCCTCATCTTCTTCGCCTTTTTCTACTATAGTCATGGCCGCTTCCTCGACTGCTGATCCTCGAACGAAAAAGAGTTCCTGCTGCGCTTCGCCATTGGTTGGCACCGGTGGCTCGTTCCCGACATCGGGGGAACAAGATCCGGGTCGCCCTGTCTCGAAGAAGGTCGTCACATCGAGGAGACCTCCCAATATTCCAGGTTATCGAGAGCATGTGTCGAGGATCATTTTGTCGGTGAGGGAGGAAAACCTCGAGATGATCAGGAAAGAATATGGATTGGGGGAGGGCGTGTTCTTGCAAGTACCCTCCCCCGAGGAGAACATAATGACATACGCTGAGGGGTTCTTGAGTGTGTATGTCCACGCTCTCGTGCCGGGTCCCCCTGATCGATTCGTGCTTGATTTCTGTAGGGGGTATCAAGTAACGTTGGCGCAGGTTCATCCCTTTCTTTGGAGAATAGTACGCTAGATGAGATATTTTGATAACAGGGCCGGGATAGAATTCACCCTTAACTATCTCGTGAGGTTGTATCGGCCATTATATTATCGGGGCCTGATTGCTCTCCAGCATAGATCCGCTCAAGTTCCTTGGATTGGCAGCGAGGGGGATGAGGACTGCGGATGGATGAATCGGTTCATGCGAATTCGGACGACCGATGTTATACCTGAAGAGTATTTGCCGTTTCCTGAGAGATGGAACCTCACGCGTAAGTGATTTGTTTGAACTGTCTTTTAACTCAGCATGAGGTTGGCCCCGTAATGGTGTCTTTCTGCTCTTTGTTCATAGCAACTCGCTGGTTGCCCAGCGAGATCCCAAACTTAGCCGAATGGTCCCGTAAGCTAGCAGCTTGCTCAGTGTACGACAGGCGTCGACGGCGAGATCTATCAAAGGGAACATGGGAGGTGAAGCATCAGGGTAGGTGTTTGTCATCTTGCCTTCTTAAGGGGCGGCTTCCTTCTTGCTGGCTCATTTGATTTATCTACTGCAGGTGCTAGGCTTCTCTTCGAGGCGAGTCCGAATTCCATGAGGGAAGAAAAGAGATTGTTGACCCCAGAGTTAGGGAACATCGGAAAAAGGAAAGATGTCCCAGGGTGCGAGAAGGCCTGTGATGGGGCGACCTTTTCGTAGCGATTAAGGGGAAGCAGTGCGGCCGACCGGCAGTTTCCCGGGGTTGGTGTATCGTCGAACATTACTTCAGCCTTCGGCGAGGCTCAGCACTTCGGCCTGATGGTGAGTTTCGGTCGCTGTAAGGATGTTCCGGACTTGCATCCCTCTCTTTTCCTTTTGTCCACCTGACTTTCTTTCTTAGGTTTTTGACAGGCTCAGAGCTGAACTGCTTTGTTGTGAGGCCCCACTGCGGGAAACTCGAGATAGGGAGAAATCTGTAAGACATCTTTGTGCGGCAAAGGAAAGCGAGCTCGTCTCTTTATGCCGTGAGGTTGACCGGAGTCGGGTCCGGGAGGCCCTTTTGGAGAAACAGGTATCCTGCATCTTGTACTGAATTTCATTCCTTCTTTGCCGTCTTGACGAGTTGTTGTTTCAGTTGAAGGACAGGGTGAGTGAACTGGAACAACTCTGGGGCGAAGTTGGCAAAGCCAAATGTGAATTCATCGAGCTACAGGCACGCGTGAATACCCATTCCGAGGCCAAAAAGAGGGCTCAGGCCGGGATTTCTGCCCTTGAGGCGCAAATTCAGGCTGCTCATGCAAATGACTCTGCCCGAGTGAAGATGATCATGAAACTGTCATCCAAACATTTGAGGGCAAAAATCGAGGTGGTGAATGTTCGAGCCGAGGTTATGATGAATGATACCAGGTCAGGGCAGAAAATGGCGGCTTATTCGAGGAGCACCGATGCCGCTAAAGATGAGTTGCAGAAGACCCTCGATCGTACCAAAAATAGTAGAGAGTACGTGAGGTGCAGATCCCGAAGGGAAATCTTTGAGGAGATTCATGCAAGGGACTTTGATCTTTCGAGGGATATCGAGCAAGCCAAAGGAGAGGAGCATGATGCCAAATTCTTGTTGTCCGATGCTGAGGATGATGAGGAGGAGACCGCTGGGCTATGACTGCCGGAAAAAAGCGGAATGATCGTTTCTTTCCTCCTTTGTTATGTATATACAGTTTTCAATATTCTACGCAGGTTGGGGCTGCACCATGTCGTCAGAACGTAGCAATAAGAGGGGAACCCCACAACTTATATCTTTTGTATTTCTGCTTGTTGGAATTTCAATTGGGTCGATTTGATCCCGGACTAGCCCTAAGGCTTGTATGCTTTAATCGTTGTCGGGTTCAATCTCCGAGTCGGGATCCGACTCGAGCTTAATTTACCCTAAAGATTGGCGCTCTTCTGGGTTGGCGACAACGGCTTTTATTTCTCGCCTTTGGGCGTTTGGTTGTTTCAACTTATTTTGGGTCCAGTCTCCGAGTCGCGTTGCGATTCGAGCTTTAATCGACCCCGAAGTTTTTTCCTGCCTATATGGGCGGAAGGCAATGGCCTTTCATGCTTTGGGTCGAAATGACCATACGGTTGGGTAGCCCGGAGGCTTTACTCGGACCCCAACAGTGGCACTTATGTTGTGCCTTTAGGCATGTTGTACTTTAACTCATTTCGGGTCCAGTCTACGAGTCGCGTTGCGATTCGAGCTTTAATTGACCCTTAAGCTGTCAGTTTTGGCTGGCGACAAGGGCTCCTACGCTTTTTGGTCATAGAGACCTTCTGATATGTGGCACGTAGGCTTGTTTAGTTAACTATTTTGGATCCGGTCTCCGAATCGAGTTACGATTCGAGCTCACTTTAATCCTCAAGTTGTCAATGTTGGCTGGCGACAATGGCTCTTACGCTTTTTGGTCGTAGAGACCTTTTGATATGTGGCTGATAACCAGGGATTTTGCCATGTTTTATACTCCTTCTTGCTTACGCTTTGGTTATAAATTGTTACAAAATAGTCCCAAAAATCTCATAAGTGTTCTTGATTGCAGGTTTGATCGACAAAGTGACGAAATGTCAAGGATCGGCTCAAAAGGGAGTGAAACCTGCTCATGTATCACAGACAAGGCAAACTGAAGATAAAAAGGCCTAGTGCGGCCGCATTCGACTTTGTGCAGTGCGCACTATGTAGATTCAGAGAGTATGATTCAAGGGAAAAACACCTAGTGCGGTCGCAGTCCATTCTGCGTGGTCCGCACTAGGTAGATTCAGAGAGTTGGCATTTACGAGCTTCAAGCAATGCGGCCGTTGTACATATTGTGCGGTCCACGATGAAGGCTCCGCGGCCGCACGACCATTCTGTGCGGTCCGCGGAGTAGAGATTCAGAGAGTTGAAATTGCCAGATTCCAAGCCTTTGCGGTCCGCGATCATCTTTGTGCAGACCGCGCTAGCTGCCTCCGCGGCCGCGGTTCATTCTGCGCGGTCCGCGGAGCCCAACTTCAGAGAGTCAAATTTTGAAATCCAAGAGCCTTGTGCGGCCGCGGTCCATTTTGTGCGGCTCGCACTGACCCCGCAGGGGTATTTTTGTCCAGTTTTTCCAGCTTAGTATAAATAGAACATTTTACCATTTTTAGGTCATCAGTTATTTTGTTTCAGCTGCTGCGATCGTGAGAACAACTTTTGTAGAAATTATTGGCATCTTAGCTTCAAATTAACGATAGATTCTTGTACCTTAATTTAGTATTTAATTAATATGTCTTGTTCTTCATCTATTTCTTCATTTTCTCCTTCAAGCATGAGTAGATAAACCCGTTAGCTAGGGTTGTGGCTCAATCCTAGTATGGGTAATTGATGGGTGTTGCCATCTAGGGTTAGATTGACTATGGGTGTTTGCTATTTGGGTTGATTTTATGCTTTAATCTATAAATTGGTGGTTGCAAACACTGATTTGTGCTTTGTGGATTTGACTCTTCTTGAGAAAGAGAGTCTAAGTCTCCAAAATTGACCCAACAAGGAATAGGGATGGACTCATGATAAATGATAGTCCCAATTAACGGGTTAAACCTCGAGAGAGTAATCACCCTACTTGAACCCATTTGGTCTCGGGAGAGTCAATTGGGCAAAATTACTCTCTCTACCGAGAGGTGTGAGAGTGGGTAAAATTGTGCAATGGTTATAGCATAAGCCCCAATTATGTCAATCGAACCTTAGTAACATCTACCCGTCAATTAGCCACCTAGGTGACATCAAGACCCTAGTGCCCTTCTTCCCATTAGATACAGTCTTAGCAATTATTTCATAGCATAATCTAGTTTCAATTAGTAGTTTGAAAATAGTAGTTTATTATTGAAAAACCCAAAAAGGTTGGAAGTGACATTTAGAACAATTACACGACTCTAGTCTAGATAGATACCCAGCTCCAATTTCTAGCTCTCTGAGGAATTCGATCCCGACCCTCATATCGGGTAAAAGCTATTGCGACCCTCTCTTCCTACTTTATAGTAGCGAGGAGTTGGCAGCGATCACTTTTTGGCGCCGTTGTCGGGGAGCTAACGGTTTTGGCTATCTATTTAGTTAGTTGTATGTGTTGTTCTTCTTTCCTTCTTTGTTACTAATTTGTGTGTGTGATTACTACAGGTACCAAAATGGCTTTAAATGCAAATGACCCTCTTGGAAATGTGCTTGCGGGGGAGGAGGTTGAGGATATTGGAGACGATGAGGTGCCTCTTGTACCTCCCGGACCAAGACGAGGCCGCCAGGCCAATGCTAATGACAACGTTCCGGACCATCCTCCGCCACCTCCAAGAGCGGTTCCTCGGGTCCTACCGAACCAAGGATATGCAAGTGCTATTGTCCCACTCAGAATCCGGGCGGGCAATTTTCAGATAACTAATGTGATGTTGACCTTACTCGAGCAGCATGGGTATTTCACGGGCGCTGCGGATCAAAATGCCTACAACCATTTAACAGGGTTCATGGATACATGTTGGGGTAGCAAGCAAACGAATGTGTCCGAAGATGCTCTTAGGTTGAGACTTTTCCTGTTCTCACTTCGGGGAAAGGCATTGGATTGGTTAGAGAGACTCCCCAATCATTCCATCACAACTTGGGATGAGTTGGCAGATAAATTTATTGCTAAATTATTCTCACCCGGGCATATGGCGGCACTTCGAGATGAGATATTAGCTTTCAAGCAAGAACCCATGGAACCTTTGCATAAGATTTGGGAGAGGTTTAGAACAATGGTAAAGGAATGCCCCAACAATGATATGACCGAGGCGATGATTCAAAAAACCTTCTATCGGGGCATCAATACTACAAATCAATGCATAGTCAATCAATTGGCCGGGGGTAATTTCATGAAGTTGTCTTATGATGAAGCTTGCAAAATTCTTGATGAGATGGCGGATACGTCTTCCGCATGGCAAAGTAGGGCCAATGTTCCTCAAGGTGACCCTACGGTTATTCATTTGTACAAGGAGTTACATGACCATGGACAAGCTATAGAGGAGTTGACAACCACTATGAATCAATTGGCTAAAGCACAGTTGCAACAAGTCCAAAACCCTCACCAAGTGAATGCTATGGAAAGTGTTAATTTGCTTACCAACAAGAGAAGGCAAAGGAGGCAACAAAATCAAGGGAATTCTGAGCAATTTGATGATGAGTGTGATGGGTTTCAAAATGAGGGTTATGATGAGCAAATGAGGAGGTACAATATGTTAACAACTATCAAGGCAATAGAGGCAACTCTTCAAACCAACAATGGCGACCCCAAGGAAGTTGGGGCAATCAACAACAAGGTGGTGGGAATTGGAACAACAACAATCAAGGCGGTAATTGGGGGAACAACAATCAAGGCAACCAAGGGAATTGGAATGGTAATAACAACAATTGGAACAACAATGGTCAAGGCAATTGGAACAACAATGGAACCAAGGCAATCGGGGGCAAGGCTTTCAAAGGCCCCCGATATACCAACAACCGAACAATCCACCCCCATTCCCTTCTCAAGGATCTAGTTCTTCGGGTAATGATACGGGAAGAATAGAAATGATGTTTGAACAAATGATGAAGAAGAACCAAGATTCCAATGTTCAATTGGCTTCCCACAATACCTCCATTCGGAATTTGGAGGTACAATTAGGCCAAATCTCTCAATCGTTAAATACTCGCCCAAAGGGTGCTCTACCAAGTGATACGGTAGTGAACCCTAAAGGTGGGAACAATCATGTGATGGCGGTTACAACAAGAAGTGGGAGAGGCGGTGATGTCCATGCCTCGAAAGATAAGCAAGTTGTGGATGATGATATTGAGTTGCGGGAAAATGATGTACCTTTGATAGTTGAAGATGTGGTTGAGAACAATGTGAACAATGAAGTGAGGATAGATATTGATGAGGCCAAGGTGGAAACTCAAAATGTCGTGAACCCGTCTAGGAAACACGTGATTGATATGCCCGAGCCGGTGGTGCCCAAAGTCAAGGCACCTTTGCCTAGGCCACCTCCACCTTATCCTCAACGGTTAGCAAAGCTAAAGAGTGACAATCAATTCAAAAAGTTCATAGATATGATGAAAAGCCTTACAATTAATGTGCCTTTGGTGGAGGCACTTGAACAAATGTCGGGCTATGCAAAGTTCATGAAGGATTTGGTCATAAAGAAGCGTTCCGTGGATTGTGAAACAATAAAGATGACCCACCAAGTCAGTGCGATTGTGCATTCTATGGCCCTGAAACTTGAAGACCCTGGAGCTTTTACTATCCCTTGCACTATCGGTAGTGCGGAGTTTGCTAAGGCCCTTTGTAACTTGGGGGCTAGCATTAATTTGGTGCCTTATTCAGTCTTCAAAACATTGGGAATTGGGAAACCTAGGCCAACCTCAATGAGACTTCAAATGGTGGACTGTTCGATGAAGCGACCTTTGGGCATAATTGGTGATGTGCTTGTCTGGGTGGACAAGTTTATATTGCCGGCCGACTTTGTCATTTTGGATTGTGAAGTGGACTTTGAAGTCCCAATTATTTTTGGGAGACCTTGGATTGTGAAGTGGACTTTGAAGTCCCAATTATTCATGGGAGACCTTTCCTAGCGACGGGGAAGGCATTGGTTGATGTTGAAGCGGGTGAGCTAACTTTCCGAGTGGGAGATGAAAAGGTGGTCTTCCATGTTTGTAAATCCATGAAGCAACCCAATAGCACCGAGGTGTGCTCTTTTGTGGACATTGTCACAACTCTGATAGTGGATGACACAAGTCTATAATCAACGTGGAGGATCCCCTTAAGGTCGTGTTATTAAATCTTGATGTCAATGATGATGCAAGCAGAGTGGAGTGTGTCAATGCATTACATGGGATGGGCTCTTATTCCTATGAGCCGAGAAAATTGTCTCTGGATCTTGAAAATCGGAAAAATCCACCAACCAAACCATCAATTGAGGAGCCACCGGTGTTGGAGTTGAAGCCACTTCCTCCACACCTCAGGTATGAATTTTTGGGCTCTAATTCAACTCTTCCAGTTATTCTTTCTTCTTGCCTTACTAACTTGCAGGTTGAGGCCACTTTGGAGGTGCTTCAAAGGCGAAAAAGGGCAATTGGATGGACTCTGGCGGACATCTGGGGAATAAGCCCCGCATTTTGCATGCATAAAATTATCTTGGAGGATGATGCAAGACCTTCTTTAGAACATCAAAGGAGGCTAAATGAAGCAATGCAAGAGGTGGTAAAGAAAGAAGTGATCAAGTGGCTTGATGCGGGTGTGGTGTATCCAATCTCCGTTAGCTCATGGACTTCCCCCCAGTGTAATGTGTATCGAAGAAGGCAGGATGACGGTGGTGACAAATGACAACAATGAGCTTATCCCCACTCGAACCATTACCGGGTGGAGAGTTTGCATGGACTACGGGAAGCTAAATAAAGTGACCCGCAAGGATCATTTTCCCTTGCCATTCCTCGATCAAATGCTTGATCGCTTGCGGGGCGAGCTTTCTATTGCTTTTTGGATGGGTATTCGGGCTATAATCAAATTCTAATTTCCCCGGAAGACCAAGAGAAGACCACTTTTACATGCCCATATGGTACATTTGCTTTCTCCCATATGCCATTCGGGTTGTGCAATGCTCCGACGACCTTCCAACGTTGCATGATGGCTATTTTCAGTGACATGGTGGAAGACATATTGGAGGTCTTTATGGATGATTTTAGTGTGGTTGGTGATTCCTTTGAAGAGTGCTTGGTAAATTTTGATAGAGTCTTGGTCCGATGTGAAAAAACTAATCTCGTTCTCAATTGGGAAAAATGCCATTTTATGGTTGAAGAATGTATAGTGTTGGGTCACAAGATTTCTAAGAATGGGATTGAGGTAGACAAGGCTAAGATCGAGGTGATTTTGAGGCTTCCTCCCCCCACTTCTGTCAAAGGGGTGAGGAGTTTCCTTGGGCATGCCGGGTTCTACCGGCGATTTATCAAAGATTTCTCGAAGGTTGTAAATCCCCTTTGCAAGTTGCTAGAGAAAGATGCTAAGTTTGTTTTTGATGAAAAATGCATGGAGTCCTTTGAACTTCTAAAGCACAAGTTGACCACCACCCCGATCATTACCGCACCCAATTGGAGTTTGCCCTTCGAACTAATGTGTGATGCAAGTGACGTTGCGGTTGGGGCGGTGTTGGGCCAACGAGTGAGCAAAATGTTCCATCCCGTGTACTATGCAAGTAAGACTATGAATGAAGCTCAACGGAATTACACGGTGACGGAGAAGGAATTATTGGCCATTGTATTTGCCATGGAAAAATGTAGGCCATATCTTATGGGGGCCAAGGTAATTTTGCACACCGACCATGCCGCCCTTAGGTATTTGATGACCAAGAAAGACTCCAAGGCAAGATTGATGAGATGAGTATTACTTCTTCAAGAGTTTGATTTGGAAATAGTGGACCGGAAAGGTAGTGAGAACCAAGTTGCGGATCATTTGTCCCGCTTGGAGGAGGGAGGAAGGCCGTGTGATGGCTTGGAGATCAATGATACATTCCCTGATGAGCAACTACTTTCTGTGTCAATGTGTGATATGCCATGGTTTGCGGATATTGCTAATTTCATTGTGACTGGCATCATCCCGTGTGAGCTCTCTTCTAACCAAAGGAAGAAGCTCAAATGGGATAGTTTGGTTTTCTACTGGGATGATCCGTACTTGTTTAAGATTTGCATGGATGGTGTAATTCGAAGGTGTGTCCCGGAGGGTGAGCAATTGAGTATTTTGGAGGCTTGTCATTCCTCCCCCTATGGTGGTCATCATGGAGGGGTGAGGACAGCTTCGAAGGTTTTGAGTTGTGGTTTCTATTGGCCAACCTTGTTCAAAGATGCAAGCGATCTAGTGAAAAGATGTGATCAATGTCAACGAGCGGG
>NC_031997.1:9364045-9455861 GCF_001879085.1 Nicotiana attenuata | reverse complement strand
CCCCTCGGAGGAACCACCTCTCCCGGTGTTGGTGATCCTTTGCCACCTTTTGTTTAACCATTGTCCTGCAAACGCACGCATCTAACATTGTTAGTATAAGCACAAGCAGTGAAAACAGATGCAGAATGAATTGCAGAACAGAATCTTAGAAGTTGCAGAAACAGGGCCAGTGCGGACCGCCACAAAAATGGCAGTGCGGCCGCACTGAAGCCCCGCGGACCGCACAGAAATGACCACGGTACGCACAGGTTTAAAGTCCCCAAGGTTAGCTCTCTGAATCCTCACCACCGGGTACGGCACAAAATGGTATTTGCGGCCGCGGTGGCGTCAGCACAGACCGCACAAAATGGCAATGCGGCCGCGCTAGCACAGGACAACTCTCAAAAACATAAGCACCGCGCGGACCGCACAAAAGGTAATCGCGAGTCCGCGAAGGGTGCCTCAATTATGGCACTGAGTTTAGGGTTTCACAAATTTTGCCATTTGTTCAAGTTTTTCACCTAATGTGTCCCTACTCAATTTTACCCAGTTAATAAAAACCTTTAATGCGCACAAAAATGAACAGTATATACTAACCTACGCTAACAACTAGAGAAAAATGGAAGAAGAAGAAGCTATGAGCTATTGTAAATGAAACAAAAACTAAAATTAAGCAACAAAGATATGATTGAGATGTTACCAGATGAGTATATGTATGCAAGTGTCACACTAAGCAAGAGTTACGGTCAAAAAAAGACGTATGAACAGTAAAAAAGCGGCTCTGAGAGTTTAGGGTATCGAAAGGTAAAAAGGAGACCCTTGAGGCTCCCTATTTATAGAAAAAGGTGTGGGACCCAAGTCTTACCACAAGCGCGGCCGCACAAAACGGGACCCGGGACCGTGCTGGGTTTGTTTAGCAGGAAGTCTGAGGAGGCAACCTCCGGTGGTCCGCCACAAAAGCGATCGCGACCGCGGAGGATCCACCGTGGGTCCCACAAAATGGAATGCGGCCGCAGGTGGCAAACTTCAGAGCAGTCATCTTTCTTGCTCACACTAGTGCGGACCACACAAAATAGACGTGCGGACGCACTGGAAACTTTAGAGACTGACATTTTGCCAACCTTATGCCCTGACTACATCAACTCAATCCCTGCAACATCTCACAATCAATTAGCTCAAAAATCAATCTAACTACCAAGAAAATTCAAAGAAAACAAAAGAAAAACACATGGGTTGCCTCCCAAGAAGCCGCTGATTTCAACGTTGCGGCAACCGACCGGGTTTAGCATCACATCATTTGAAATGAACCACAGCCCACCACGTGGCTAAATCATTCCAAACTTCCAAGATAGTGCTTGACACGGTGCCCATTCACCCGTAAAGACTTCAACTTTTGTTTTTCAAATCTTAGAGCACAAATGGGGTTACACAATACAACTTCCAAATGCCCACTCCACTTTGATTTCAGCTTTCCGGGAAACCAACCTTAACGGGAGTGAACAAGAGGGACCCAATCACCAACTTTATGAACTCCTTTACCACTAGCATTATTTGTCGTGCAAGTTACTTTCAATTTGTCCTTTAACAAGGATGAACTAGGATATGCATGGAACCGGAATTCATCAAGTTTTCAATTTAGTTGTTTAACACGAAGAATTCGGCCGCAACTCCCACTCAAATTAAGCTTCCTCAAAGGCCACACAAAGCCTATGCGCACCAATTCTACTGGTACGGTTGACAGTGCTTCCCAAACAACCAACCGACACGGTCCTATTTTGCATTGACAGTTTTGGACAGTGATGCTCTTGATTTCTTATTTGATACTTCGACTTGGCCACTTGATTGCGGTAGTAAGGCGTTAGAGACTTTTATGGTTCGGACACCATACTTGGAGAGCAAGTATTCAAAAGCTCTATTGCTAAAAATAGATTCCTTCCATCCACTAATGATTTGCCCGGGGTGTACCAAAACCTGTGTGAAAATGCTCTTCTTTAGGAATGCCACTACACTCCTAGCTTCATTGTTGGGGGCAAGCGACGGCGCCTCAACCCATTTTTCGACAACATAATCAAACTGCTACAAGAATGAAGTGTTCCCACACGAGCTACAAAAGGGCCCATAAATCGATCCCCATACATCAAAGATATCCAACCTCAAGAATTGTGTTTTAGAGGCCATCTCATCTTTCTTGGAATCCCTTCCCAGGTCCCAGCAGCTGAGCAGCAGGAGACCGGGAACCAGTCTGAGGTTCCCGAGCATACCGAGGACCCAGGGACCACTCATGTTCCTATGCAGACGGATGAGGCTTAGGGAGTCTTCATATCCTTTCATTACTTTTTGGTGCTTATTTTTGCTTTAGTTGGCATTGGGGACAATGCCAGCTTTTATTTGAGGGGGTGTGCCCTATTTATCCTTGGGTGACTGTATATACATATATATGCTGATTTAGTTTATGCTTTCTTTGATTTTTACTTGGTCTGTATATAATCTTACATTCAGTTACGTTTCATCGTACCTTTTATCTTCCCTTCGGTCTATATATAAAGTTACATTATTGTATATATTCATCCCCCGTTGTATATTCATTCCCCGTTTGTATATATTCATTCTATTTTCTATTTTCGCAAAAAAAAAAATTCGTTTTTAGCTTCTTATATAGGCTCGTAGCCTTTTGTTTTGTTTTGGACGTTTTTAATAAGCCTTTGGTTTTCTTAATTCCACAGTTCTTTCCAAAGGTGGAGTTTTGTGTGAACCGAGTAGCTCTTCCCAATGATAGATGGCGTGACAACCTTCTTAAGGGTTTGAGTCCGTCTTTGTTTTTGTTTTTGGTAAGTGGTAGTTAAAGGTACCTCAAGCAAAGCTTCACTTGGGCCTAGCACATTTGCCTTTGATCCCATGGTCAAGGACAAAATGTTGTGTTTAGGATGGTGAAAGTCGTGGCCTTGAGACTCTTGCGTTGGCCAATAATCATCAAGTGGTTTTTCGGGACCATTGTGTGCTCAAATGATATCTAAGGTCGTTGTGGGCCCCCGACTCGATGTCTTTAGCAATCCCTTAGCTTGTGTGGTGAGAAATCGAATTGCGAGTCCAAGTCCCGAGCCATTGGTCTAGAACTTGCCCTGAATGTTTGTTGAGGAAAAATCTTAAGTGAAGTTTGACTTGAGAAGTAATTGTAGGCCCTCCTTGATCCAAATGATAGTTGAACAAATTCCAAAGCCTACCAATGATATGATCCCTAGTTAACCCTTTTGAGCCTTAGACCTTTTTCTTTCAAGAACCATGTTACAAGCCTATACCCGTTCTAAAAGATACCCTCTCTTGGCACCCGATCTTTCCTTGAGCACTTGGCAAAAGTATAAGTTTGGGGGAGAGACAAGGATGACAACAAAGTGGTATAAGGCACAAAAACGAAGAGAAGGAAAGGCAATGAAAAAGAAAGAAAAGCAAAAAGAAAAAGAATGCTCAAAGTGAGAAAGAATAAAAAGGGATTCAAGAAAAGTAAAAGAAAGAAAGGTGTGGATAAATTGAAAAAGGAGAAAAGAATTGAAATGCATAAGAAAGAGTGACAATGTGTCTCTCTAACCCCTTGGAAGAGGTGAAATGACTCAAAGAGTCAAGTGAATTGTTGGCTCGTAGGCTTGCTTAGCTGGCGACAATGGCTCTCACACTGTTTTTGCCCGTGGGCTTTTTGTAGGCTTGTTTCCGCTCGTTAAGGTGTTTTGAAAGATTTTTGCCTGACCTGTCGTCGGTTCTGGAAGAACCTCGATTTCAAGTCTTTATCGGCAATATTTCGAGCACTTCGGAAGGTTCATAGCCCATTGTTTGCCTGTTGAGGGAAGCCTGTTTTAACCCTTTCTTTTCAAAGTATATTCGAAGTAGTGGCCTGCAATTTTTGTTTAGCGATGGTTGGGTGTCCCCGAATTGCGTTATTTTGGCTGTATCAGCCGTTTTGACCGTACTCATGTGCGTTTGGCCGTAGCCATTTTTTGATCCTGAGTGATAGTTTAGGCATCTACACCAAGGGTATGCCCTTTCGGGATTCTTACAAATGTGACGTATAGCCTAAACTTTGGGATTTTCATGCTGTTGAGGTCTTACAGTTTGTCATGCCTGTTGAGGTCTTACAGTTTGTCATGCTTGTTGAGGTCTTACAGTTTGTCATGCCTATTGAGGTCTTACAGTTTTTAGGTGATGTAGAATGGACCTGGTTATGCCGAGTCTGCCCGCTAAGGGTCTTACAGTTTCGGATTTTTCCAGCGTATGGCGATTCTCGTCAGTCTCCAAGTCATCAAGTTGTTTAAGCGTGAAGACCGCTTCTTGTGAACTCGGAGCTGCGTTGTAGAGGCTTTACGAGCCCGGAGTTCCGACCCTAGGGTCGTGCGAGTGCCCAATTGTAGGTATTAAGTCTCTGAGTATTTTGGGATGTTTTTGTTGGATAGGCCCTTGTTGGGGATGCACTTGAGATTCCCTTTTCCAAAGTATGAAATGCCGAAAAATATTCTTTATTGCTTGGCGTAGACATATGCTGCTAGTACATGCTGTTTTGTTGTTCGGGCTCGGCCCGCGCATTTATTCCCTATTGGGGCTTCGTTCGTCATTTTACAGCATTGCGCCGGTTGTAATAAAAGTCCTGTAGGCTTACTAGGGCCTTCTTGGGAGGAACGTCGACGCTGCCTCGTAAAAAACCCCTGCCTGTAGAAAACCTATTTCGGGATAAAAAATCCGATCAAGGGAAAAGAGTGCAACGGTAGTTTCGAAGCCTCGGAATCTTCGAGCCGGGATATCATCCTGATTACCTTGGTTACTGCCCTGCACAAAGGCAACCGTGAAGTAGAAGATGGGGAGAGTGATTCTGGGTGAAGGACTGCACTGCCTAGTCGTCGAAGACTGGCGGTAGCTCCATACGTTCCATCTGGAAGTGAGACATAAATTCTCGCAGCATTTCGTTCTCCCTTTGCTTAATCTTGAACACGTCGGACTGCCTTGTTGCAACCTTGATGGCACCAGCGTGCGCTCTTACGAAGGATTCTGCTAACGTAGCGAATGAATCTATTGAGTTGGGAGCCAAGTTGTGATACCACATCATGGCCCCCTTCGAAAGCGTTTCTCCGAACTTCTTCAACATTATGGACTCGATCTCGTCATTCTATATATCGTTCCCTTTTACTGCGCAGGCATAGGCGGTGACGTGCTCGTTGGGATCAGTGGTACCGTTGTATTTAGGGAGTTCCGGCATTCTGAATTTTTTAGGAATGGGCTTTGGGGCTGCTTCCTCGGGGAACGGTCTCTGTACGAATTTCCAAACCTTTCAAGACCGGGGGCGCTCCCGGGATATGATCCACTCGAGAGATGTAGGTCTCGACCTTTTCGTCGTTGGCTGCAATCATTTTCTCACCTGATTCGATCCTTTTGGTGAGATCCTCCAGTATCCTCATTATGGCGGGGTCAGCTACTGACCCGTTATTGCTTGATCTTTCGGGTATTTGCTTGGCGGGGGGAGCTATCTCCGGTGCTGGTATGCTGGGAGTTTTCGGATGGCTTTGCAACTGAGCAATGGCCGTTGTTGTGCCTGCAACATTTCAAAAATAACGTGAAGACTAACTTCATGTTCTTCCGGAGCCGGGGTTTCTTGAACTTCCTGTCGGTTGCTGTGTCGCACGCTTCTGTCGGTGTAAGAAGTTTCGTTGACTTGATGTGCGTCCTGTGAGTCCGCATCCCCTAGTGCTGGTCTGGGTGCGTTATCGGGATTTTGTAGTGGTGCTCCGGCGGTCTGGATAGCTACACCATTTTCCCCATGATCTTCGAGGCGATCATTCTCAACTCTGTTTACTGAGCCAGACATTTTTACCTGAAATCAAAAGATCTTGGACAAGAAAAAGTGTGAAAGATGATATGCGTTTGTGTAATGAAACTAGCAAGAAAATAATCACTATTATTTTTAGCCCCACGGTAGGCGCCAAACTGTTTACCGTGAAAATGGTAACTCAATTAAATTTGTAAAATGGGACTCTAAAAATACGTGATCTATTCCCGAGCTAGTTGTTAGAGCAGATGATGCCTAGTATTGTGAAATTTAACGATGGAGCACGAGCTAAAACAAGATAAGGGTCGAACCGAAGGGCCTGCTGCCCGAATGTAGGCTTGGCCGACGGGAATTTCGGGGTCGACTTCGAGGTCGAGCCCGAGCTATCGGGGATAATCGGGGATAACCAAGGATGATATAACGGCTAAAGATATAATCAAACGAAGCTCTTTATAGTCGAAACTAAGTTATGCGATGAAGAACACATATAAAGATGAAGAACACATATAAAGGCGAAGGATATCGAGGTATCCTCGAATCAGTGAGAGCCAATAAGTTTTAGAAAGAAGAGAGAGAGAGAGAGAGAGAGAGAGAGAGAGAGAGAGAGAGAGAGAGAGAGAGAGAGAGAGAGAGAGAGAGAGAGTAGAGAGTAGTAGTAGTAGTAGTAGTAGTAGTAGTAGTAGTAGTAGTAGTAGTAGTAGTAGTAGTAGTAGTAGTAGTAGTAGTAGTAGTAGTAGTAGTAGTAGTAGTAGTAGTAGTAGTAGTAGTAGTAGTAGTAGTAGTAGTAGTAGTAGTAGTAGTAGTAGTAGTAGTAGTAGTAGTAGTAGTAGTAGTAGTAGTAGTAGTAGTAGTAGTAGAGTAGAGAGAGAGAGAGAGAGAGAGAGAGAGAGAGAGAGAGAGAGAGAGAGAGAGAGAGAAATATTATTGCACTTGTGGAGAAATGAAGCAATATCAGTCCCTTACTAGGTAGGGCGAGTCCCCTTTATATAGGAGGGGAACTCAGTTACGAATACACGTGTATTTAATTTACGAAATATGGAGATGTGATGGCTTGATGCAATGCCTCAGAGTAGGCTCTGGATAGGCCGGCCATTTCAGACTCAACCGCGTGCCTTGGGGGCTTCCCCTCTTTGTCCTGATCTCGCCCTCGAATCGGGCCTTGACAAGCCCCGAAGGAGAGGAATAAGTTATGGCTTCATGTCCTCGGGGTCTCGAGATACCTCCCCGAGATGGCTTAAAGGAGGGAAATAAGGCCCTCTGATTTCACTGCGTGCAAAGACAGTATAATTTAGTGCAACAGTAAGAAATAACATAGAATAGAAGAACAACAGCAACTACAACAGAGACAAATAATCACGGAAAAAGGGGAGTACAGCTCAACGCAGAGATAACAACTGGGGATCTCCTAGGATACCGTCCAGTAGTCCCCAAATATAAATATCCCGTGGATCTCCCCGGTGCAGTCTCGTAGTCCAACTCACAATGCGCGGGGATCTACCGGAAGCCCGATCCGTAGTCCCAAATGTAAATATCCAGTATAGGGGGAATCTACCGGGTGCGGTCCCATAGTTCCAACGTAAATATGCTGGGGGATTTACCGGAATACAAATCCGTAGTCCTAAAGTAAACAAACATACAGGGGGATCTACCAGGATACCATCCCGTAGTCCCAAAGTAAACACACAGCAACAACACGAAGAATACGCAATTAAATTCAAATTTCATACTAAGGTAAAATAGGTACTCCTAGCCTAGCATGTTGCGCACAATCCAAATAAGGAAGTTTGAGCAAGTAAAGCAATTTAGTCAATTAGACATGCTTCCCTAAGCTAACAACAGGCTTAAATTGCAAGTAGTATAAAATTGGGGGAAGAGACACAATTGAAATTACTTAACGGAAACCGGATTTTCAATAATTTGCACAAGTACGCACTCGTCACCTCACGTATAAGGCATTTCAAATATAAATAATACCAAATCCTAAGGGGAGGTCCCCCACACAAGTTTAGGCAAGCCACTTACCTCGAACCAGCTCAAAATCAACCCGAAACCACGTCTTTGCCACGAGTACTCGACTCCAAATGGACCAAATCTATTAAATTCACTTTCATAATGTAAATAACACTTAAAGTAACTGATTCTACAATTAAAATCTAAGCTAATACGCGAAATTAGGTAAAATGACCAAAATGCCCCTCGGGCCTACGTCTCGGAATCGGGTGAAATTTACACTTTCAGAAACTTTGTACTCTCACGAGTCTATACATAACAAGAACACTGAAATCAGAGTTCAATTGACCCCTCAAAAAGTCAAAAATGTTACCTCCAAGTGATTCTCCTTTGGTTTCCTCAAAAATCTCCCTCAAAAGCTTCAATCCCGTTCAAAAATGGTGGAAAAATGAAGAAGGATCGCGGATGGGCTATTTAAATACTGCCTAGATATCCCTTCTTCGCGAACGTGGAAGGACCCTCGCGTTCGCGAAGTACATCGCTTGGGTCCAGAATCCTTCATCGCGAACGCGGTGACCAGGTCGCGAACGCGATGCCAAACTTCCTCCTCCTACGCGAACGCGGGAACACCATCACGGACGCGTAAGTATAAACCTCCCAACTTCGTGAATGCGGGAGACACTTTGCGAACGCGAAGCATTAATTTCTCACCAGCCCCAGCTCCTCTTCACGAACCTGGGACCCCACTCGCGAACGCGAAGAAGGAAACTAGAACTGACTGCTGCAACATTTTTCTCCAATTTCTAAGTTCCAAAAATGACCCGTTGAGCATCCGAAATACACCCAAGCCCCCCGGGACCTCAACCAAACATGCCAACCAATCCTAAAATATCATTCAAACTTGTTCCAATCTTCGAAACGCTCAAAACAACATCAAAACACGAATTTAGCATCGGATTCAAGCCTAAGAACTACAAAAACTCTCAAAATACGCTTTCGATCAAAAAGTCTATCAAACCTCGTCCAAATGACCTGAAATATTGCACACACGTCACATTCAACACTACGGAGCTACTCCAACTTCCGGAATTCCATTCTGACCCTCGGATCAAAATCTCACTATCGAACAAGAAATTTCAAAAATTCAACTTTTGGCATTTCAAGCCTAAATGATCTATGGACCTCCAAAACACAATACGAACACGCTCCTAAACCCGAAATCACCCAACGGAGCTAATGGAACCAGTCTTCACGCTGTTCCGACTATGGTCAAATTTCAAAAACTTAAGCTCTCATTTAGGGACTAAGTGTCCCAAAACTCTCCAAAATTCCAAATAATTCCTCCCGGCAACTCACAATAGCAAAAACAAACACGGGGAAAGTAGTTAATAGGGGATCGGGGCATAAATTCTAAAAATGACCGGCCGGGTCGTTACATCCTCCCACACTTAAGCATTTGTTCGTCCTCGAACGAGCATAGATACATACCTGAAGTAGTGAAAAGATGAGGGTAACGGCTGCGCATATCCTACTCGGTCTCCCAGGTCACCTCCTCGACCGGCTGACCCGCCACCGAACCTTTACTGATGCAATGTTCTTTGACCTCGGCTTTCTAACCTGCCTGTCCAATATTGCCACTGGCTCCTCAACATAAGATAGATCTTTGTCCAACTGGACTGAACTAAAATCCAACACGTGCGACGGATCCCCGTGATACCTCCGGAGCATCGAAACATGAAATACCAGATGAACTCCCGCCAAGCTGGGAGGTAAGGCAAGCTCATAAGAAACCTCCCCAACATGTCTCAATATATCTAAAGGGCCAATAAACCTCGGACTCAACTTTCCCTTCTTCCCAAATCTCATAACGCCCTTCATAGGCGAAACCCGAAGCAGAACCCGCTCTCCAACCATACAGGAAACATCACGAACCTTCCGGTCCGCGTAAGTCTTCTGTCTGGACCGGGCTGTACGGAGTCTATCCTGAATCACCTTAACCTTCTCCAAAGCATCCTGAACCAAGTCTGTGCCCAATAATATAGCCTCACCCAGCTCAAACCAACCCACCGGGGATCTACACCGCCTACCATATAAAGCCTCGTACGGTGCCGTCCGAACGCTGGATTGATAGTTGTTGTTGTAGGCAAACTTCGCCAATGGCAAGAACTGATCCCAAGACCCTCCAAACTTAATGACACACGCACGGAGCATATCCTCAAGAATCTGAATAGTGTGCTCGGATTGTTCGTCCGTCTGAGAGTGAAATGCTGTACTCAACTCCACCCGAGTACCCAACTCATATTGAACGGCCCTCCAGAATTGTGAAGTGAACTGAGTACCTCTATCTGAAATGATAGAAACTGGAATACCATGCAGACGAACAATCTCCCGGATATAAATCTCCGCCAACCGCTCCGAAGAATAGGTCGTACACATAGGAATGAAGTAAGTGGACTTGGTCAGCCGATCCACAATCACCCAAATAGCATCTTACTTCCTCAAAGTCCGTGGGAGCCCAACTACAAGGTCCATGGTGATCCGCTCCCACTTCCACTCCGGAATCTCTATCTGCTGAAGCATCCTACCCGGTCTCTGGTGCTCATACTTCACCTGCTGACAGTTGAGGCACCGAGATACAAACCCAACTATATCTTTCTTTATCCGCCTCCACCAATAGTGCTGCCTCAAATCCTGGTACATCTTTGCGGCACCCGGATGAATGGAATACCGCAAACTATGGGCCTCCTCTAGAATCAACTCCCGAAACCCATCAACATTGGGTACACAGATCCGACCCTCAATCCTCAATACCCCATCATCACCAATAGTCACATGTCTGGCATCACCGTGCTGAACCTTGTCCTTGAGGACAAGCAAATGAGGGTCATCATACTGACGCTCCCTGATATGATCAAATAGGGAAGACCGAGAAACCACGCAAGCTAGAACCCGACTGGGCTCCGAAAGATCCAATCCCATAAACAGACTGGCTAAGGCCTGAACATCCATCGCCATAGGCCTCTCCGATGCTGGTAAATAAGCCAAACTCCCTAAACTCTCTGCCCGGTGACTCAAGGCATCGGCCACCACATTGGCCTTGCCCGGGTGATACAAAATAATGATATCATAGTCCTTCAGCAACTCTAACCACCTCCTTTGGTGCAAATTTAGATCCTTTTTTTTGTTTGAACAGGTGCTGCAAGCTCCGATGATCAGTATAAATCTCACAAGGCACAATGTACAAATGATGACGTCGGATCTTCAAGGCGTGAACAATGGCAGCTAACTCAAGGTCATGGACAGGGTAATTCTTCTCGTGTACCTTCAACTGTCTGGACGCGTAGGCAATCAGCCTACCGCCCTGCATTAATACTGCTCCAAGGCCAATCCTCAAGGCATCACAATAGACAGTATAAGACCCCGAACCTGTAGGAAATATCAAAACTGGGACTGTAGTCAAAGCTGTCTTGAGCTTCTGAAAGATCGCCTCACACTCTTCCATCCACTGGAACGGAGCACCCTTCTAGGTCAACCTGGTCATAGGGGATGCAATCGATGAAAACCCCTCAACAAAACGACGGTAATAACCCGCTAAGCCAAGAAAACTGCGGATCTCTATAGTTGAGGATAGTCTGGGCTAACTATGCACTGCCTCTACCTTCTTCGGATCCACCTGAATACCCTCACTCGACACTACATGGCCTAAGAATGCCACAGAATCCAACCAAAACTCACATTTCGAGAACTTAGCATATAACTTCTTTTCTCTCAAGGTCTGAAGCACTGTCCTCAGGTAATGCTCATGATCTTCCCAACTCCGGGAATACTCAAGAATATCATCAATAAAGACAATGACGAACGAGTCAAGATATGACTGGAACGCACTGTGCATCAAATGCATAAAGGCTGCTGGGGCATTGGTCACCCCAAATGGCATAACAAGGAACTCGTAATGACCATACCGAGTCCTGAAAGCAGTCTTGGGGATATCTGGCTCCCGAATCTACAACTGATGGTAACCTGAGCGCAAGGCAATCTTAGAAAACACTCGTGCACCCTGTAACTGGTCAAGCAGATCATCAATACGAGGTAAAGGATAGCGGTGCTTCACTGTAACTTTGTCCAACTAGCGATAATCAATGCACATACACATAGAACCATCCTTTTTCTTCACAAACAAGACAGAAGCACCCCAAGGTGATACACTGGGCCTAATAAAACCCTTATCAAGCAATTCCTGTAACTGATCCTTCAACTCCTTCAACTTAGGAGGAGCCATACGATATGGAGGAATAGGAATGTGCTGAGTGCCCGGCAACATATCAATGCCAAAATCAATATCTCTATCAGGCAGCATGCCCGAAAGATCAACTGGAAACACATCAGGAAAATCCCCTACCACTGGGACTGAATCAACTGAAGAAGTATCAATACTGACATCTCACACATAAGCTAGATACGCGTCACACCCCTTCTCAACCATTCGCTGAGCCTTAAGGAAAGAAATAACTCTAATGGGAGTGTGATCTAAAGCACCTCTCCACTCAACACGCGGTATACCTGGCATAGCCAGCATCACAGTTTTGTCGTGACAATCAAGAATAGCATAATGGGGCGAAAACTAGTCCATGCCCAAGATAATATCAAAATCTACCATGCTTGGAAACAATAAATCGGCTCTGGTCTCAAAACCACTAAGAGCAACCAAACACGACCGATAAACGCGGTCCACAACAAGAGAATCTCCCACAGGAGTAGAAACATAAATAGGGGAACTTAAAGAATCCTGAGGTACTCCTAATTGCGGAGAAAAATAAGAAGACACATAAAAATAAGTGGAGCCTGGATCGAATAGAACCGATGCATCTTTGTGACAAACCAGTATAATACCTGTGATGACAGAATCAGAGGCAACAGCCTCGGTACGGGCAGGAAGGCCATAGTATCTGACCTGGCCTCCCCCTCTAGGGCGACCTCTACCTCCCTGACCTCCACCTCTAGCTGGCTGAGCAGGTGAGGTAGCAACTGGTGCTGTAGTCTTAGCCTGAGAACTATGCGGGGCACACTGCAGCTGAGAAGTCTGTGGAGGTGCACTCCTCCCAAGTCTAGGGCAATCCCTCACCACATGGCATGTGTCACCACACTCAAAACGACCTCGCGGCCGACGTAGCAGTGGAAACTGTGCGGTACGAGTACTCTGAGACCCCTGAACACCTGAAACACTGTGTGAAGTCTGAGATGCAAACTGAGCTGGGTGACCCACAAAACCTCTACCATGCCGTACTCTTCCTCCAAAATAAGGACCAATGGGCCTCTCCGGTCTACGAGGTCTCCTCGCTTCCCTATACTCTCTCTCCTGACCTCGTTTGTCCTCTCTCTCCTGGACCCACCTGTCCTTTACTCGGCGAGAGGCCCTCTCCACCCGCCGGACTGGGACCACAGGTTGTGTCGCCATGACACCTGGAACCCGACCAATGAGACCTTGCTGCTCTAGAGTAGGGACGGCGGGAGTATGGGTCCCTACCCCGATCTGTTAAGTAGTTGGAACAACCTGAATCAACCCTTCCTGGACCAGTGTACCAAACATGCTCAGGAACTGTGCTAAGGTCTCCTGAAGTGCTGGAGTAGTAGTAGTAGGCGTATCAAGTGCCTGGGCTCCGGCTGGAGCTGCTGGTGGCTCCTCGGTGGCAGCTCGCGCGGGTGCCTGGTCATCTCTGGTAGTATGTGGCCTCACCATATGTGAGAGAATGGAAGACGGAGGTTTAGAATTGGGGCTGTCAAGAATCTCGCACGACAGGGAAGTCAAATGAAGTGAAATTTTCCTAACGGTTACATAGCCTCTCGTAGATAAGTACAGACGTCTCCGTACCGATCCGCGAGACTCTAATAAACCGGTTTGTGATTCATGACTCCTATGAACCTAGAGCTCTTATACCAACTTGTCACGACCCCAGTTCGCCCTCCGTGAATTATCGTGACGGCACCTAGTCCCTATGACTAGGTAGCCTAACAAATACGGCAAATAAACAATTTGCGGAAGAAATAATTAAAACCCCAAATAACCGAATGAAATAGTATTCAAGATGTTGCTCGGCATATACAATATAACTCTCAATACTAACAACATTTCCCAAAACCCGGAATCTCATGAAACGACAAGCCTTTGAATGTCTACAAGTTCCTAACTCCAGAATGTCTAAAAAAATAAGTACAAAAGGGCTAAAACTTAAAGAGAGAATAGAAAGGGACTCCTCGATCTGCGGACGCGGCAAATATACCTCGAAGTCTCTGGGAAAGTCGCCTCGCCTCAAGGGTGATAGGACTGAGTCGAAGTACCTGGATCTGCACTTGAAAAACATGTGCAGAAAGAGCATGAGTACACCACAGTGGTACTCAGTAAGTGCCAAGCCTAACCTCGGTCGGGTAGTGACGAGGAAAGTTAGGGCCCTACTGAGATTAAATGAAATATAAGGTATAACAGTGTAATAAGAAAGTATAATTAAGTGCAACAGTAAGAAATAACATAGAATAGAAGAACAATAGCAACTACAACAGAGACAAAATAATCACGGAAAAAGGGTAGTACAGCTCAACGCAGAGATAACAACCGGGGATCCCCAGGATACCATCCTGTAGTCCCAAAATATAAATATCCCGTGGATCTTCCCGGTGCAGTCCCGTAGTCTAACTCACAATGCGCGGGGATCTACCGGAAGTCCGATCCGTAGTCCCAAATGTAAATATCCAGTACATGGGGAATCTACCGGGTGCAGTCCCGTAGTTCCAAACTAAATGTGCAGGGGGATCTACCATAATACAAATCCGTGGTCCCAAAGTAAACATACAGGGGGATCTACCGGGTTACCGTCCCGTAGTCCCAAAGTAAACACACAGCAACAACACGAAGAATACACAATTAAATTCAAATTTCATACTAAGGTAAAATAGGTACTCCTAGCCTAGCATGTTGTACATAATCCAAATAAGGCAGTTTGAGCAAATAAAGCAATTAAGTCAATTAGACATGCTTCCCTAAGCTAACAACGGGCTTAAATTGCAAGTAGTATAAAACAGGGAATGAGACACAATTGAAATTACTTAAAGGAAACTGGATTTTTAACAATTTGCAAAAGTGCGCACTCGTCACCTCACGTACAAGGCATTTCAAATATCAATAATACCAAATCCTAAGGGGAGGTCACCCACACAAGGTTAGGCAAGCCACTTACCTCGAACCAGCTCAATATCAACCTGAAACCACGTCTTTGCCATGAGTACTCGACTCCAAATGGCCAAAATATATTCAATTCAGTTGTATAATGTAAATAACACTTCAAGTAACTGATTCTACAATTAAATTCTAAGCTAATACACAAAATTAGGTAAAATGACCAAAATGCCCCTTGGGCCCATGTCTCGGAATCAGGTGAAATTTACATTTTCAGAAATCACGTACTCTCGCGAGTCTATACATAACAAGAACACTGAAATCGGTGTTCAATTGACCCCTCAAATACCCATGTCAAGGTCTCTTAATCTCAAGCCCTAATTACCCATTTTTCCCAAATCTTTCACCACTAGTTAGGTCGTTAATCACATATAAACAAGTTATGAAGTCAAAAATGTTACCTCCAAGTGATTCCCTTTTGGTTTCCTCAAAAATCTCCCTCAAAAGCTATAATCTCGTTCAAAAATAGTGGAAAAATGAAGAAGGGTCGCGGATGGGTTATTTAATTACTGCCCAGATATCCCTTCTTCGCGAACACGGAAGGACCCTCGCGTTCGCGAAGTACAACTTTGCTTGGGTCCAGATTCCTTCATCGCGAACGCGATGACCAGGTCGCGAATGCGATGCCAAACTTCTTCCTCCTACGCGAACGCGAGAACATCATCGCGGACGCGTAAGTATAAACCTCCCAGCTTTGCGAACGCGGGAGACACTTCACGAATGCGAAGCATTAATTCCTCACCATCCACAGCTCCTCTTCGCGAACGCGGGACCCCACTCGCGAACGCGAAGAAGGAAACCAGAATTGAGTGCTGCAACGTTTTTCTACAATTTCTAAGTTCCAAAAATGCCCCGTTGAGCATCCGAAACACACCCGAGGCCCCCGGGACCTCAGCCAAACATGCCAACCAATCCTAAAACATCATTCAAACTTGTTCCAATCTTCGAAACGCTCAAAACACCAATTTAGCATCGGATTCAAGCCTAAGAACCTCAAAAACTCTCAAAATACGCTTTCGATCAAAAAGTCTATCAAACCTCATCCGAATGACCTGAAATATTGCACACACGTCACATTCAACACTACGGAGCTACTCCAACTTCCGAAATTCCATTCCGACCATCGGATCAAAATCTCACTATCGAATCGGAAACTTCAAAAATTCAACTTTCGGCATGTCAAGCCTAAATGAGCTATGGACCTCCAAAACACAATCCGAACACGCTCCTAAACACGAAATCACCCAACGGATCTAATGGAACCATCAAAATTCCATTTCGAGGCCGTCTTCACACTGTTCCGACTATGGTCAAATTTCTAAAACTTAAGCTCTCATTTAGGGTCTAAGTGTCCCAAAACTCTCCAAAATTCCAAATAATTCCTCCTGGCAACTCATAATAGCAGAAAAGAACACGGGGAAAGCAGTTAATAGGGGATCGGGGCGTAAATTCTAAAAACGACCGGCCGGGTCGTTACAACTATTCTGGGTAGTATCTTGTTGAAATTGGTTGAGGGAAGAAGGGATTACCATTGTAGGGTCTTGCATTCGATTTTGCATAATAGGTGTTTGAAAAAATTCTAAGAGAGTTATATCATGGGAATCCATCCAATTATTATTCGTTTTTTCCTATCTTCCTATAGATTGAATTTGCTAAGAGTACTGGGACGTTGTAGTAACTTAAGGAAAGCAAGCAAGGTATTTTGGCTAAACTTCTCTTTTTGAATTGAATTCCATGATGTACCCGCAAGTTTCAAGTGTGGTTGGCCCAAGTTCCTAGTTCCCATGTTCCGGGGTATCCCTTATAAATTTTACTATTTCGAATAAGCTTGTGTTGAACGATATGTGCTAGAAATGTGTACCGAATGCTCATATCATATTGTGTTCTCCTTCGGGAATGTATTCAAACATGACCAATGTGTCAGAATATTATGATTTCAATCATTTTTTTATTGCAAGTTAAGGAAGAAAACTCAATGGGCTAAGATTCTTATTGTTCATATACATATCAAACCTCGATTTCCAAATGACCTTATCGTCGATAAACTATGACAATGTTTGGAAGCGAAAGAAGTGAGAGTGAGATATAAATGTGGCCATAGTTGTTGTAACTAGGGCACTTGATTTGAATTCGTGTTTCAATCATAAATCACCATGCTCTCCTTCATAAATATTTCCAGGGTGATTTGAATTCTTGCATACTCATGTACTGAAATTGTGTATTGCCCTTTTTGGGAAAAGTAATTCAAGAACAAGTGGTGTAACACTTCCTTTCTCATAAGGACCCTTAATAGGCTCTCCGTTAAGACCGAATGCACCTTTAGGTTTATCATAGCATCAAGTATGCTTCTCATGTTTTCCCATCTTTCATTAGCATCTGGGTACTTTTTAAGTCACAAGACCTGTGGCGAACTCATTATGAACATTCACAAACCTTCCATGGTTATTTTATAGTGTCTCCCTTGGTTCTGTTATCTTTAAACACTACGCTTCTAGAATCATTGACTATGTCATTGTCCTGTGCGGAGAGTTTTACTATTCTTGGCATTCCACATCCCTAGGTGGGTAGGAGTTCTATTTGTCTTTCTCCCCGGAGCATCATATTAACCATTAGAACCTCTCTAACCAATGCATGATTCCATCCTAATAATAAGATGTCCTGGCTACATGGTTTCACTCGTGTATGGTTGAAGTTAAGTAGCCTTACCGCGGCCTTTCCCACCCCACTTCAGGTAGATGTTTCAAGTTTTCTCACATATTATGAGCATCTTAATTTGAAAGATAAGTCTACCGTATCTCTAGTCCTCTCATATAGGACCAACTATCGGGAAAGGGTTAAGCTGCCAGAATTATAATAATCTCACAAGTGTCTAACCACTTTTTTCCAACCTCATGGGTTTGTGGCATAGATTCTTTGAGTCAGTTACTGATAATAGTGTAATGTAACTTCATATGTTTTTGAAACCTCTATCATATTCACAGTGCAAAAATCTTCTCATTTTGAATTAAACCGATTTTCCCTACACTCAAGTAGGCAACTGGTGTCACGTACTTGGATATTTCTCTTTGAGGCTTACTATTTCTGAAGAAAGCACATATGGGACGAAACAATTATTACTATCCCTTTCATAACTCATCGTCTTCCAAGAATAACCAACGCTAACGTCTTTGTCCTCCTGATCATGCCTCCCATATAACATATGTCTAAAACGCCTCACTTCTTTTACATCTTAGGATCATGTACATGGTTCCCACATTATCAATGTGTACTATTTAACTATATTCCTCATTTGTCGAATTAATGATATCATCATAATGATTAACCATGTTAGCTATTGGCAGTAACCTGCATATCTCTTAGGATACAACCTCCTGAAATGTGCTGCTCAGCACCTTGATGGATTCTTGAATAATTCTAGTTCAAACTCAAAACCTCATTGTTCCTATTTATAGTAAATCTATGGGGGGGTGAAGGTTCAAACATGTCAAGAAGGAAGCATTATCCCCTGATCAAACATATTGGGTAGGAAACTCTATGGCCATATTCATTCTAGCGCATCATGTAATAATTGTTGAAGGTCGCCAAAGGTTTAATTTGGGTGGCCGATTAAAAGTTGAAGAAAGTGAATAGGTTATTCTCAAGATTTTCTCCATGACGGTATTAGGTGAATTGTTAAGGAAGGTAAAGTAGGTGTAGTCCACATTGGGCCATATGAAATCTTGAAGGAAATAGGCCGAACTATGAGTATGATGTTTCCCCATCGTTATTCTCCATGGACTCGGTGTTTCATATATTTACATCAAGGAGGTAGCTGTAAATCCTTTGTTTATTGTTTCAGTGGAAGATATTGAAGGTAAAGTTAATGGTTAATTGTCTTATGAGAGGTACCTAATTGTCATCCTTGTTAGATAAGTTTGAAGTTGAGAAGGCCTCCGTCAATTGTTATGGCTAAGTTTGTGAGTCGAGGAGGTTGCCTCTAAGGTTGAGAGTGTATGAGAGATGTGTTAGTTATTTGAGGGTGGATTTGGGATCGGCTATGGTGATTCAAATTTTCTATAGATTTGGATACTTGGAGTTCTCAGAAGCAAATTGTTTTGTGGTTGTGGACTATGAAAATATGTCCAAAGTTAGCTAAATGGTAGTATGTGTTATGGTTAGGTCATTGTGGACTTTTGGAGGGATATTTTTCCATTTGGGGATGACCAGAGTTGGTTTGGGGGCCCATTGGTAGGCCCAATGAGAATGTGCACTCTACATCGTGTCAGATTTGTTGACTCAACACCATTCTTGTCGAAGGGTGTGTCATTCGGTTAGAGTTGAGCTTGTTCTTGTTCTGATAAGTTTTATGTGTTACTCTTCTATTCTACGAGGGGTTGTGATTTATTGGTTATATGCACACATGATGTGGTTCTGTTTGGGCCTTGTAGCGAAATTCGAGCGAGATAGTCATTAGGGTGTTGAATGGTTGATTGCGCCTTGGTTATGGTCTTTTCGGGCTGTGGTATATTTTTTTTATTCTCTTCTCCATGGTTATGGTCATGCACTTCATGTACTTGATGTCATTACGTGTGGTTGTTGATTTTAAGCATTGTGGCTTGAGGTATTTCATAAGATCGGTGTTTGGATGGGATCATGCATTACAGCGAGGTTATGTTGAGATATGATCTTTGAGTTAGATTCGCATGTCTGGATTCTACTATGTGTAATGGGTTCATAGCATTGCGTTTGTGGTGGTACTTGTTGAGCTTGAGGGGTGGTTCTCTCAGTTGAGTCATTTTACGTGTTTGAGTACACTTGAATTGTTGCTTATTCGAACACAAATTATGCAGTTTGTGGTTTTAAGCTGTATTGGTGTGGCATGTCAATAGAATAGTTGTGTTTGATGAGATGAGGGTGCTATCGAATTTGATTACGGTATGGTTGGAAGAATAATATCGAACGTCATCTTAAACTTTGACATTGATTATTGTCGGACGAGATAGAGCTCCATGACTTGTTGATCTTATGAGTGGTTACGAGTTTCTACATGTTTCATTCACCATTGGCAGTGTACGAAGGTTTGGAACAAAGTTTTAGTGGATATGAGGTTTGTTACCGGTGTCGGGCTTGTTTTTGGGAAGCTGTTGTGGCCAGAAGTTACTGTTGCGGGTATGCGAGTTATATGGTATATCATGTGATTACATCTTGGGTTATGGTTATGACTTGATACAGCTTGTTCAGACTTATACAGTGTGTAGACGTGAGATTCGGGTCTTTGTAAGGGATTCCGGATGTTGGAAATTAGGCTCCAAGGTTTATGGGCTAAGGTTGAATTAAGGATCTTCAGTTATATTATGTTGTCAGACTTATATGGATTGGCTTGACATGGGATCACCCCCGAGTATGTGCATGGTAAGGTTACACAGTGATTTGACGGCTTTGGAACAACTCTTGGCAAGTTCGAGGACGAATGTATGTTTAAGTGGGGGGAGAATGTAACGACACGGCCGATCATTTTGAGCATTTGCATTTCGTTCAGCTATTTGAAGTCTTTAGTAGCTTCGTATGATATATTATAACTTGTGTGAATCATCAGCTTTGGTTTTCAGGTGATTCGGAATTGATTTGGGAAAATGATTCTCAACTAGGAAGCTTTAAGTTGGAAGAGTTGACCAAGTTTGACTTGTGAGTATTTGACCTCGGATCGGAGTTTTAATGGTTCTGTTAGGTCCAGATGGTGATTTTGGACTTGGTCGTATGTACGGTTTTGCATTTGGAGGTTTCTAGAAGGTTTCGGCATTATTTGGCGAAAGTTGTCAATGTAAAGGTTTGGAATGTTGATAAGTTTGACCATGAGTTGACTTTGATGATACAGGTTTAGATTGTGGTTTGGGAATTCGAATAGCTTCGTTATGTCATTCTAGACTTGTGTGCGAAAATTTGAGTTCATTCCGAGTTGATTTGATATGGTTCGGCACGAGTTTTTGAAGTTGACAGTTCAAAAGTTCATTAAGATCGATTTGAGGTGCGATTCATGGTTTTGATGTTGTAACGAGTGATTTGAGGCCTCGAGTAGATCTGTGTTATGTTTTGGGACTTGTTGGTATGTTCGGACGGGGTTCTGAGGGGCTCGAGCATGTTTTGGATTTATTTTAGACAATTTTTCTTTATGTTTTCATTGCTGGTTTCTACTGGTTTCTGATGCCCCAATTGTTCTTCGCGATCGCGAAGATGGAGATGCGATCACGTAGAGGAAATCTGGAGCTAGGCACTTTTTTCATCGCGATCACGATTGAAGACCGCATTTTCATAGCTTTGTGTCAGTTTCACATATGAGTTATTGCGTTCGCATAGAGCTTAGCTGAGAGCTGGGATAAGAAGATTCCTCTTCCGCGTTCGGGTGGGTCAATCCGCGTTCGTGGAGAATTGGCATCTGCGGGCATCGCGTTCTCATGAGGAGGCTCACGAACGTGTAGAGTATTTCAGGGCAGTGTATTTTTCTTCTTCGCGATCGCGATGGTATTTCTGCGATCATGATTCATAAATCTATCCAGTGATTATAAGTACTATATTTTCGAAGGTTTCGGACATTTTAGCATATTTTGAGCTATAGAGCTCGGATTGAGGCAGTTTTTTATGCGATTTTTATCACATGGATTGTGTAAGTGTTTTATACTCGGTATTGATTTTATTCCGTGATTCCATCTCGTTTTGGCATTTGATTGAAAATTTCAAAAGAAAAATTGAGGGTTTTTATAAACTTTCCTAAAGTGATTTTTTTAGTTTTGAACAACGATTCAATGTAGGATTTGAGTGAAATTAGCATGGTTGGACTCGTAATTGAATGGGTTGTTCTATTTTGTAAGTTTTGTCGGGTTCCGAGGTATGGGCCCAGATTTGACTTTTTGGTTGACTTTGAGCTTTTGATTTAAAATTCAACCTTTGTCGGTTGGGTTTGTTTCTTTTGGCATTATTTGATAATTTTGAGTTACTTTTGGTTAGTTTCGAACTGTTCGGAGGTTGATCTCGCGGGATGGCATTTCTAGAGTATTGTTTGACTTACTCAGTATTGGATTCGGCTTGTTCGAGGTAAGTAACATATCTAAACTTGGATTTGAGGGTATTTAACCCTGGGGACTATGTTATACTAGATGCACGGAGGTGATGCACATGCTACGTGACGAGCGTGTGGACGTGTGCCGGGGAAATCATGATGCTAGCTGACTGTTAGACTGTGACCGAACTTGTTTTGATGTTATATCTTAGTTACCTTCATGTTGTCCCTACTTGCTTGATTATATGAGCTTTGAATCATGTTAGAAATCATGTTTAAGCTATATGCTTATTCTGTTGGGACCCGTTGAGGTCATTTCTACTGTTTAGCTATTTGCATAAACTGCGATTATGTACTCAATCATATTCATTCATTTGCATGTCATATCTCAGTCTCTATACTGTTACATCATGTTATCATTGTTTGGGCTGAGTGGTATGAGATATGTGAGCCCGTGAGACTGGAGAGATTGATGACTGAATTGGGGCCTGAGAGCCGTGCTGTGAGTGATATTGTGGATCGGGTTACACACCACAGCAGGCCATATTGGCTTTACATACAATATTATTATATGGATCGGGTTGCACGCCGCAGCAAGCCTTATAGGCTTTATTATTATTTATGGTGTCACGACCCAAACCGATGGGCCACGACAGGCACCCAGTGCCTTACTCAACCGAGTACCAACATAACGTATCTTTCGTGTCATACTACCGTAGGTAAATGAGCCAGAAAGGTGATCATGAGATAACTGGAATAAACATGAGGAAATACTCGACATAGGATGACCCAATATGATATATCGACTAATACATATGACGTACTATAAGGCCAAAAAAATCACTCGTACATTGAACATAGGCCGACAAGGCCATACAATCTTTCATATACATAACATATGTACAAGACACTAAGAGTACATAAACGTCATAAGGGTCGGGGCAGGGCCCTGCCATACCGAACAATACAGGTCCAAATCATACTGACCAAATAGGGAACTCCGGAGCAAATAGAGCGCACCAACACCTTCTGCTGAGCTGATAGCTTACTTGGAGGACTCTCAACCTGTCTATCGAGACCCCCAGGCATGAAATACAATGTCCCCAGAAAAAAGAGACGTCAGTACAAATAATGTACCAAGTATGTAAGGGATGAAAATCAGTAAACAATAGACATGAGAGAAACATGGAGTAAAAGACTCAACATGTAAGTCTGAATAAATATGTGAATCATTAATATTTATAATGCCATGCATATGCGTATAAATTTCATACCATACATAGGTATATGCATTCATAACATCATCAAGCCTCTGGGGGCATCCCATCATATCATCTCGGCCACTATGGGCAAAATCATCAACGTATACCAGCTGATCAGGTGGTGGTGCGTACATAACGCCGTAACCTTTTCCCTTATCCCATATACATATAATATACGCGTATATAACGTCATCTGGTCATGGGTCAATGTACATGTATAAATGAATGGAATGCATATGAAGTACGTTCATAAGATCTTTCGGTATGTCATAAAATCAATATGCCTTTGATTAATATCATGAAATAAACTTTGTCAACTTACGTATTTTCTGAGATCCATGAACAGACAATAGAATAATAAGACACATGGGGAATCAAGAACATAGGCACTTCTTGTACTTCTATAAATAGAGTCATTTATGAAAGTTGTGCATTTTCTCGTTTCGTTTGTATCATATGGATCATTCCAAAAAGAAAGGGATAGCCTTAACATACCTTACTTGACGAATTTATCAAACACTTTTACTTGAGCTTGCCAAGAACAACTTTTTCTCCTTCTAAATCTATGAACAATAACTAAGCACTTCTTATGATCATGGCATATTTCATGTTGCTGGACATATGAGTATCATGGATGTATGTTTTTGCTATGTTTCTAAAGTAAGAGACTCTCTATTAATAGAAGGAAAGATTTCAACCTTCTTTCTACATCTTAATTGCAAAAGAAGTATATCATGAGGCTTAAAGGCTTGCATTGTCACGTGTAAACAAGGCACACCAAATGCTATGACTCATGTGCACTTTGGTGCCACCCTTGGCCAACTTTATGCCATGTGGCAGCCCATAAATTCCCCTAAAATGCCACCTAACCTAATAAACCAAAGAGTCACCATTTGTCTTGATCAAGACCCATACTTGCTGCCACGTTGGGAGGCTTATCAAGCTTATCTAAACATTTTTATTACCATCCACCCCAATAATTTGCTGACTAAGCCACCAAAGCTCCCTAATCTTGCCACCTAGCTCCAAGACTTGCCTGGTCAATATCGAATTTTTTACTTGTTGCCACCTCAATCCTTATAAAATTTATTAGTCATGACCCCCCCTATCCTCGTGATTCCACGTGGATTCATACAAATGACACTTATCCACTTATAACTAATTCCATATTCCATAACTTTATACCAACATTTCCCCAATTATTCACACAATAATTTCTATGTCTCGATTCACTTAAATACAAATATATTTTATATATCTTACTATCATGATCATGTGGTATAACACTAGTCCATAAATATAGGGTATTATAGCTTGGACCATATTTTATCCAAAATGTCATACTTTGACGAAACTCATCTTTTTTCAACTCGTTTACCCTATGACCTTCACACATACTTATCACTTGTTATAAATAGCATAAATAATTATAACCTCAAAAATAGTCTTGTCATTGAACTTATGTCAATTATCTTATGACAAATCCAACGTAGAAAAGTACGGGATTTAACATCCTTCCCCTCTTTCAAAATATTCGTCCCCAAATGTTAGCTCTTAGAGTTTTTCAAAACTTTTGCTAGGGCCCTCTCTGTAAACTAAACTAAAACTCAATCTGTGTTTGAAGTCTGGACTATTCACAACCTTCTGCACTTGAGTATCTCGTATTTTCTTATCCTTACTCATGCCTTTTATGTAGGTATAGATAATCAGTTTGACGAGCCCTCATAGTAGATGAGGTTAGCATTCAGCAAAATCGGTAAGACTCCACCTCGTTCGGAGTGCAACCGAGTCTATGAGTTATCGTATCAGAGTTTTGTTACAGACTTATAGGTAGGCCGGTACCCTATCCCATTTGATGTCGAATAATCTTACAGGCTTTGTAGACAGAGGTTCATTTAGTATAGTATGTCAGAGGCCTTGACGACCCATATGTAATCATGTTTTAAGAACAATGGTTCATTAATACGGCGTTTGTCCACTTATAGTTATAAATTATGAGTTATGGCCATGTTGGCCCATGACAGTTATAGAAGAAAAACAAATGAGTTACAGAGTGGTTCGCTCGGGCCAGTACAACACCGGGTGCCAACCACGCCTCCCCAGGTTGGGGCGTGACATATGGGATCGGGATGCACACTGCAACATGCCATATTGGCTTTATAATAGCGCGTGGACAGGATCCGCCGCTTCGGAGTTTGACATACCAGCAGTGAGCGCAGGCACCATACGGTGTTGAGTGACTGAGTGTGCTGAGTAATTAGTTTAATGAGTGGAAGTGTGAGACATTGAGATTGAGTACATGGGTGCTGAGTGACTGAGTGTGCTGAGTAATGAGTGTGATGAGTTGGAGTACATGGGTTTATCATTGTGATGCATTACATTTGACATGCATACTTGGCATGTAGGCATAAAGATGTATTTCCTCATGCTATACGATGTTGTGACATTCGTGACTTAACATGCACATTGACATCTAGGCATAGAGATGTACTTTCCTCATGCTATGTGATAATGAAATATTTTATTTGTTGTTGAAAGATTTTGGAAAAAATCACAATTTTCTGATATACTCATATTTTGGTGATTCCGTGAAAGATTTGGGTTTTACTGTTATACCTGAAAAGCATGCCTATTTTCCGTAACTATGAATGTGCTGAGCGTCATATCTTTGAGTTATTACTTGTACTGCCTTTATTATATAATCACGAGTTATTCTTGGCTATCAATTTTGGACTCTAATCGTTGTCCAAGCTCGTCACTGCTTTCAACCTAAGGTTAGATTTGTTACTTATTGAGTACATGGGGTCGGTTGTACTCATACTATACTTCTGCATCTTGCGTGCAGATTTTGGAGTTGATGTTATTGTGTATGGCGAGAGCTAGCATTGAAGATATACCTACATTCCGGTTATAGCTGCCTCTTGTTCTTGGTAGCTTTAGATTTATAAATCTATTTATGTATATTTCGAACAGATGATGTATTTATTTTATACTAGCTTTGTAAACTCTAAAACTTAGAAGCTCATGATTTGTACTACCAGTTCTTGGGAAGTTGTATAGAAGTTCAGTTATTTCATCATTTATTTTCTCAGTAAATCTCATTTTGAATTGGATTATTGTTAATTGACTAACCTAGTGGGTTGGGTTAGGTGCCACCACGACTAGTTGGATTTTGGGGTCGTGACAGCAAACCTTAAAAAATTACCTTGTGAAAAAATAGAGATTGGGCAAGATCTTCTGATAGAGATTGACTTTTTCTAATAGAGATTGACCGAAAGAAAGATGAAAAGAGAAAAAGTGAGCAAGAGCCTCTTTCAAAATTCTTTCTTTTGAAAAAGATTGAGCAAGAGTGAGCGTCGGAAAGAAAAGAATGTTTGATACTACCTTTCAGAGAAGTGAAACATCAGGCAGAATGGATACAAAAATGACGGACTCTATTGATCAGACTCGTTAATTTCGCAGCTCGGGAAGAAAGTTTCATAATTCAATTAAAGATAGATAGAAGGGAGACGTGTTTGAGATGCAATACACGTGTTCATATGAGAAGGGCATGAAAGAGGCCTAAGTTCATCGAATGAAAAAGGCCCACGTTTTTAAGGTATAATTCAAATAGCTCTTTGTACAACATATTATTGCAGAGTTCGTCCACCATATATATATATATATATATATATATTGACAGGCTCATATAATAATATTATCTACTATCTCATAAAAAACAAAAAAGATAATAAATATTTTAAATGCAAACTTTATCCTAAATATTTTTCAATTTCTCCAAGAACTTAAATAACAAAATTATAATTCAAGAAAAAATAGTAGAATTTGAATAGACTTGAATGTACATTCAGTGCAAGTTATATGTTCATAAAATAATATTATTTATATATTTCTTTGTGTATAGCGTACTTTTTAAGTAATATTTCGTATACAAAATTATACGTACAATATTTTTCATGCACACTAGTACTAGTATTTAGAAAAGGCAAAACAACTTGAACAAAAGCCATAACCGATGCTAAAAAAAGCAGGCAAAATTCCCAACCGTTAAATTCAAATCACTGCCTTTTCAAGCCCCACTCGCTCATCATCACATGGGATGCGACCACCCCTCCATTTTTACACGTGTTTCATCCAAAGCAGCGAGTAGAAACATCATAAATTCGTTTAGCGAGTGTGAAATGGTTCCAGACACTGTTAAAGCCCCGCCATCGTTTTCTGTCCTTCCCGGGGCATTAAATGATCCGACCCTCTACTCCGTTTCTCACACTAGGACTATAACAATTTCAATAAACAGACAAAACATACAACTGACCATATTTTTCAAGTGGGAAAGTAGTTTCAATTTAATAAGTTAATTATTGACAAAGCCTTAAATGCCATGGAGAATTGCAGAGCAAAAGAACTTTAGAGTGATATAAACGATGACGGAAATGACTATACTAGAAATATTTTCTCATAAAAAGAAATGGAAGAAACATCCAAAACATTGATGAATAAATTGCTAAACAGAAGCAGAAAAACAGACAGAAAGTATACACAAATAAACAAACGCAGAAAAGAAGGGTTGAGGGGGACCCCACGAAGAAGTGAAGTTGCAGAAGAGGTATAAGAGAGAGATAAGATAGCCATAAATGCAAAGCTCAACTAACTTAATAGTTCACATATTTAGGTGTGCGAATGTAAACTCTACCCATATATATGTATACTTGTCGGCACACAAATTTAAGGCTCCAACCAGAATGCAGTAATCTATACTTTTTTGTTGACTAACTCATCTTCATAGTTGAAACAACATCATAGAATGTGGGGTTCGGCGGAGAACCTATCGGTGCGCTCGGCGTCGTTTAGGGAGGATGGTGACGACGAGGAAGCGTTACGGTGGGCGGCTCTGGAGCGACTGCCTACATACAACCGTGTACGGAGAGGGATCTTCAGGAATATTGTTGGGGAGTCATGGGAAGTGGATGTCGATAAGCTCCAAAATGATGAACGCAAAGTCGTCTTGGATCGCCTCGTCAAGTCGGTTGATGATGATTGGGAAAAGTTCTTCAATCGCATGAGGCTCCGTTTTGAGAGGTGAGTTTTTCTTTTTTATTCTAAAATTAAAATCTTATTTATCTCCTCTCTTGTGCATTGGAAGTCATTGGCTGAGAAAGTCTTTGTAAAATTGTGCCCAACTGATGCTCATTTAGATTTGATTGATATTTGTTATTAGTGTCCGTAAGCAGATCGGCATATAAACTGTTGGTATGCTGCATTTAATGTTTGATTCAAATTACATAGAAGATTTAAGGAAAATTTATTAAAAAGAAAAAGTACATTGACTAAAAAGTGTTACTCAATTCCGTCTAAATTCTGGATCTACCCTCATTAAACTAAGACAATCTTGAACCCTGAGCTGCCCCCTTCAGTACACTAGCCTCACTTCGATATTTCTGTTTCTTCACAACAGCAAGTTCCTGGTTTTTCTTTATTTCCTTAATCTCTGTATAAGAGCTGGGAAAACTGTGATATGTTGGTTTATTAATTCTAATCCCATACAGTCTCTCACCTGTGTAGCTACAGTTCATATAATTGGTTCCTGTATGGACAAGACCTGGCATGCTTAATTCATTATAAGCACCTTGTAAATTTTAATAGTTTTGAATTGTATTCTTCCTAAAAGTTTCAATCACTTATGCTTTGATCGTAGATCATGTTCTAGCATAAATTATTACTAGCAGTGAGGCATTTACATTATTTCACTCTTGGAAGTGCAGACAGGGGCGGAGGCAGAAGTCGAGCTACGGGTTCTGCCGAACCCAGTAACTTGTATTTTGCTCAAACATTGTATTTTGTGTCAAAATTTTTATTAAAAAATGTACAAATACTAAATTTAGAACTCAGTCATTAGCACCTTAAGTCATTGTTCTAAAACTCATAACCCATAAAGTTAAAATTTTGCCTCCGTCTCTGAGTGCAGAGTTGATTTGGACTTCCCAAAAGTAGAAGTCAGATTTCAGCATCTGACAGTTGAAGCTTATGTGCATCTTGGCAGTCGAGCACTGCCAACCATTTCAAATTTTATTTTCAACATGACCGAGGTATTCCCCATGCCATCAATTATTACATTAGAGTAGCACTTGATCATTTTAGCATATGACATCTCTCCCCTCTCTGTATTATGTGCAAACATGCCAGGCTTTCTTAAGGCAGCTCAAAATATACTCTGGCAAGAGAACAAAACTGACAATTTTAGATGACATTAGTGGGATAATCCGACCTTCCAGGTATGAATCAATCGTTAACTCCCAAGAAAATTAAGCTGGTGAGAGTATGTTTATTTAAAACATTATGATGTTCATTTCTAGATTAACGCTCTTATTGGGTCCTCCAAGCTCTGGCAAAACCACATTGTTATTAGCACTAGCTGGACGCCTCAAATCTGACTTGCAGGTACTGTCATATCTGAATTTTCATGATTTGGAGGTAGAGAAAGAACATGTTCTGCTAGATAGTAATCTTTTTTTTTCCTCAATATTCTACTAAAACGTTGATCAATTTGAAGACGTCAGGGAATATTACTTACAATGGACATGGTCTGAAAGAGTTTGTTCCCCAAAGGACATCCGCTTATGTCAGTCAACAAGATTGGCATATAGCAGAGATGACTGTGAGGGAAACTATGGACTTCTCGGCATGTTGTCAGGGTGTTGGATCAAAATATGGTAAAGCTCTATGCAAGTCTTCCAGTTTTCCCACATTACCTAAGATGAACTGTTGAGATTTTACAGATATGAAAACAGCCTCTCTGCCCTATCGGGGTAGGAGTAAGGTCTGCGCACACACTAACCTCCCCAGACCTCACTTTGTGGGATTTTACTGGGTCGTTGTTGTTGTTGTTGTTGTTATTGTAAGATGAATTGTTGAAATTTTACAGATATGCTATTGGAACTTTCAAGAAGAGAAAAGATGGCAGGAATAAAACCTGATGAAGATCTTGACCTATTCATGAAGGTAAGTGTGATTTGCTTGAATGGCTTTTCTCTAACTATATATATTATTCTTCTTAATAAATTTATTGCAATTCATACATGATGTATTCTAGGCATTAGCTTTGGAGGGGAACGAGACTGCACTTGTTGTTGAGTACATTCTAAAGGTATTTTTAAATGCTGGCTTACTTAGATTCATGTGGCAGTTTGATATGACATAGATTGTAGTACTGGGTTCTAAAATTGAGAATGAAATGTAATTCATATATAATACCACCTTTCCCGATCTCTTTGTATACCGAACATTAGTATGAATCACTCTCTTACCGCTGTTGTTGCTAAACTCCTATAAGTCTTTAGTAATGTTATAATGCAATGAGTACTAATTTAACGTACCTTATGCTTGGACAGTGGTTTCCCATTCTTGTTGTTACAAGTCAGAATTATGCTATAGGACTTTCTACAAGAAGCGCAAGAAATAGTGCATAACATATGAATGTTTTGGTCAAATAGTTTTCCTTTCAGCCTCCACAAGCACTAACATTTGTCTTACAAAGATTCTAGGGTTAGACAATTGTGCGGACACCTTGGTGGGAGATGAAATGCTTAAGGGGATCTCTGGAGGCCAGAAAAAACGGCTCACTACAGGTGCATGGATTAGATATTTTCTCTTTTTGGAGTGTGCAATGATGTACTCATGTATTTGATGGTTCTTATAGGTGAGTTATTGGTGGGTCCATCAAGAGTGCTCTTCATGGATGAAATCTCAACAGGGCTTGATAGTTCAACGACATACCAAATTATCAAATACCTTCGATATTCAACGCATGCACTCGATGGAACTACTGTTATTTCTCTTCTTCAGCCTGCTCCAGAGACGTATGAGTTATTTGATGATATTATACTTTTGTCTGAAGGCCAGATTGTATATCAGGGGCCTCGTGATGATGCTCTTGATTTTTTTGATTTTATGGGATTTCATTGTCCAGAGAGGAAGAATGTTGCCGACTTCTTTCAAGAAGTAAGTGCGTAGCTCTGCGTCGTGCATAACTTTTTGGCATCTTAGATGCACAGTTTATTTTTTTGTTTATTATCCTACAGGTTGTTTCCAAAAAGGACCAAGAACAGTACTGGGCTGTTTCTCATCGCCCTTACCGGTACATACCAGTGACAAAGTTTGCTGAAGCTTTTCGGTCATACCGCACTGGGAAGAATTTATCGGAAGAGCTAAACATTCCTTTTGATAGGCGCTATAATCATCCTGCAGCCCTGTCCACTTCTAAATATGGAGCGAAGAGAATGGAACTTCTTAAGACCAGCTTTGACTGGCAGCTGCTGCTCATGAAAAGGAATTCATTTATCTACGTTTTCAAATTTATTCAGGTAAAGCCAGCATGAGAATTTGGAGGAAATACACCAAGAAATAGGATTACATTTTTAAGAACAAAAACTTTCCAAGGAAGTTATCAAAAATTAATATAACCTTTGGATGCTTCTGAATTACACTGGTTCCCTGATTGAACCATACATTTCCAGAAGCACATTTTCGTTCTTACGTTCTCTTTGTTGGTTTTCAGCTCCTCCTGGTTGCTTTGATCACCATGAGTGTTTTTTTCCGCACAACTCTGCATCACAATACAATTGATGATGGAGGCCTATATCTTGGGGAACTGTATTTTTCCATGGTTATTATTCTTTTCAATGGTTTCACAGAGGTTTCAATGCTTATTGTCAAGCTTCCGGTCCTTTACAAGCATAGAGACTTACATTTCTACCCATGCTGGGTCTATACGCTTCCTTCATGGGTATTGAGCATTCCAACTTCCCTAATAGAATCTGGTTTCTGGGTAGCAGTGACATATTATGTTGTTGGGTTTGATCCAAGTGTCGCAAGGTAAAAAATTATACTTTTAGATTCACATTTATCTTTATTTGATGCTTCACCCAGTTTTTTACCTACCTCTCTTTGTTTTATTCTCTGGTTTTTTGGTTGGTTTTTCTTCTTTTGCTATGCAGATTCCTTAGGCAATTCTTGCTTTTCTTCTTTCTGCATCAAATGTCTCTTGCTCTTTTTCGCCTAATGGGAGCTTTGGGGCGAAATATGATTATTGCAAACACTTTTGGGTCTTTTGCCATGTTGATTGTCATGGCTCTTGGGGGATATATTATTTCAAGAGGTGAAACTAAATCCTCAAATTGCCATAATCTCTTTTTCATTATGCTCTGTGATAAGTTGATTATTTATTTCCTATTTTCTGTTCTGGCAGATAGAATACCAAGTTGGTGGATCTGGGGTTTCTGGATTTCTCCCCTGATGTATGCTCAAGATGCAGCTTCAGTGAATGAATTTCTTGGGCACGTATGGGACAAGGTGGTCTATTATGATGTCAAGTATCTTAAATTGGTCTTAAGTTTTACATATTTATTTACTGTTCTTGACACAACTGTGAAAAGGCAAGAACATTTAGTTTACTTTAAGGTAAACTTGGAGCTAAATTTTTGAATTGAATTCTTATTAGTGTCTGAATATTTCCTTTTACACATATTAAGAATAGACTGAAATAAAGAAAAGGGAAATAACAGAATGAGGGCCTAAGGTCCTCATGGTTTTTGGTAGTGGTTATGCAATTTTGCCAAGCAACCTTCAGGATCTCTGTTGAAGTCAGAGAATAAGTAGAACTTTGCTTTTCTTTTTTCCACCTAACATTTCCTTTTTCAGAAGAAATTATCCATGTCTTGTTTCAGAAAAATAAAAACTATGAAGTGATTGCATCAAAGAATGAAGCTTGTGGCTTGTATAGAAGAACTCAGCTGTAATATTTTTATGAACATGGACTTCCATTACACAGCTCTTCTACTTGTTAAACTTGCAAGGCTTTGCCATTTCAACCATTTGACCATCCTCTGATCCATGTTCTTTGACATCATATCCACTTCTTTCCTAATAATAGATATGAAAACACTTACCAAAATTTCTTATATGCATCCAGAGAGCAAGCCAGAATTCTGATTTGCGACTAGGTGAAGCATTACTGAAGTCACGCAGTTTATTCACCCAGAGCTATTGGTACTGGATTGGTGTCGGTGCTTTGCTTGGATACACGATTCTATTCAACATGTTATTTACATTCTTCCTGGCCTACCTGGACCGTAAGTCACCTATCTTATATGTGATTCTCTGAACTTATCGTTTGAATCACCAATGAAAAGAAAAACTGGAGATAAAAAAGCATGTTGCAAAGTAACAACAAAAATAAATTCTGTCTTTTGCTCACTTTACATTTCTTCAGCTCTTGTAAAGCATCAAGCTGTGGTTTCTAAGGAAGAGCTTCAAGACAGAGGCACGACTAAGAAAGAAGAACCATCTGTCATTCAGCTAAGAGAATATTTGAAGCATTCTGGCTCGCTGACTAGTAAGAAGACTGCTGTTTATTTAGACGTATTACATTGTAGGGAAATGAACCTTTTCAGGTCAACTTATTCATTCTTAATGTGATTTCCTACTCTATACTGATCAGGACAAAGTTACAAGAACAGAGGCCTCGTTCTACCTTTTCAGCCACTTTCAATGACCTTCAAGGATATCAATTACTATGTTGACATGCCTCTGGTACATACCTCAACCTCTTCTTCCCAAACTTTTCTGTGCATCATTCTATTTCTGAAAACACAAATAATGTTACTTCAGGAACTGAAGCAACAAGGCATGGCAGAAGACCGATTGCAGTTATTGGTTAACATCACTGGAGCATTTAGGCCTGGGGTGCTCACTGCACTGGTGGGAGTTAGTGGTGCTGGAAAAACAACCCTCATGGATGTATTAGCTGGTAGAAAAACTGGTGGTATTATAGAAGGGAACATCCACATATCTGGTTACCCAAAAAAGCAAGAAACCTTTGCTAGAATATCTGGTTACTGTGAGCAGAATGATATCCACTCCCCTTGCTTGACCGTTATTGAATCATTGTTGTTCTCTGCTTGGCTACGTTTGCCATCAGAGGTTGATATAGAGACACAAAAGGTAACACCCTGGAAATTTGTAGATGCTTTTCTTTTTCAGACGTCAAATAACTTTTAAGGAGGGCTTCGGTTTCAGGCATTTGTTGAGGAGGTAATGGAGCTTGTGGAGTTGAGTTCACTAAGAGGAGCTTTGGTTGGTTTGCCTGGAGTTGATGGACTGTCCACAGAGCAAAGGAAACGGCTAACAATTGCTATTGAACTAGTAGCCAACCCTTCTGTAGTGTTCATGGATGAGCCTACATCCGGATTGGACGCAAGAGCTGCAGCCATTGTAATGAGGACCGTAAGAAACATTGTGAACACTGGCCGAACAATTGTTTGCACTATCCATCAGCCCAGCATTGACATTTTCGAATCATTTGATGAGGTATATCTCCTTTATCCAAATGTATAAATCTAGTCACCCTTCTGAGCCACTTTCAAATTGACCGAGGATTGTGCCAAGTTTATTATTTGGATCATTATGTGGTTTGCTGCTTCTTGAAAATTAGAGGCTTTTTCATGTGGAGATGCCAAACAAAGAGATTCTTGCTCAAATCTAGACTTTCCCATGTGGGCATCAAGGACTAAATCATCAGCACATATACCATTCGACTGACTTAGCCATGAGCACTTGTCAAGTGGGGTTTAGCAAGAATTTTTGAACACTTCCAGTGATTACTGGAAAATATTTGCTAGATGTTACTGAGAGAAATGAGGAGGCTTAAGTGCTGAGTTAGTGATGATAAGTTCGGTCTTGTGTTAATAGAAAAAAATAAACAGGATAAGGTGGTCAATAAGTAGAGCAGAGTAGCCGCAGCTTTACAAAAGAAAAAGGCAGTATAGGTGGATTACACTAAAGGAAGAAGAAGTAGCTGAAGAGGAGTAGAGACCAGTAGGCAGAAGCAAGACGAAATGAAACAGTACATGTTCATTACAACTAAAGGCAGTCGAGGTGTTCATTACAACTAAAAGAAGAAATAGCCAAAGAGGGATAGAAACCAGTAGGGGGAATCCACCATTTATAGGGGATCAACACAACAAAACCAAAAACTGATATCATACATATTTTCTTGTTGAAAGCTTATGTGGTGCATAGAATAGTACAAAATGACTGACTGAATATAAGATGTTTAACTCCTTATAATACGATACAATCAAGGAGTGTCAATCCATAGTATAGAATATAGTAGACAAATGTAGTGCTGCTTGAATCTCATTATTTTTTTGCTGATACTCCTTTGATCTCTTCGGAAATGGCAGCTTTTGTTTATGAAGCGCGGAGGAGAGCTCATTTATGCAGGACCTCTTGGTCCTAAATCGTGCAAGTTAATTGAGTATTTTGAGGTTATATACTTACACACATTTTGTTTGCATTAGGTGAATTGCAAGTTTCTTGACAAATGATTGTCTAAAAGCAGTTATTCCTTGTATGTGTATGTAGGGAATCGAAGGGGTGCCAAAAATAAGAGCTGGATATAACCCTGCCACATGGATGTTGGAGGTTACGTCATCAGTAGAAGAAAATCGACTTGGTGTTGATTTTGCAGAAATCTACCGAAGATCAAATCTTTTTCAGTATGTATAATTTTTTCGTTCTCTAACTTTATGTTCTTTTCTGAATGTAACCTTTTCTTTTTTGTACTTCCAGATATAATCAAGTCTTGGTTGAAAGGCTAAGCAGGCCAACTGGGGATTCAAAAGATTTGAATTTCCCTGCTAAGTACTGTCAGTCCTATTTCACTCAGTTCCTAGCTTGCCTGTGGAAGCAAAATCTCTCCTATTGGCGCAACCCACAATATACTGCTGTTCGCTTCTTCTATACACTCATCATATCATTGATGCTGGGGACAATTTGCTGGAGATTCGGTTCAAAAAGGTTTCTTTTTGACACTAATCATAATCTGCATTTTATCCTTGACTATTTTACTGTGAACCTTCCATTCAATTTTCTGTGGTATTAACTAGTTTAATGGCATTGGTATTCTTATATAGAGAGAAAGGAATAATATGATAATAACTGGAATCAACTAAACATTTGTCTTCATTTTGCTGTCTAGTTGTGATGCTAATTTCAAGAACTAACACTTCACTAATATTTGAACAGAATACTTGCACCATTGTATTAACTTGCATTTTGTGTTCCACTGGTCATTGCACTGTCCTATCAAGAAAGTTTTTACTTTGTGCACTCATGTCAAATTCAGCTTTTAGAAGACTGCTTTTGGACATGCGACAAGTTTAGTGGATATATGGAAATATAACAGGAAACCTTTTATCTTCTGCTTTCAAAGAAACAAGACAATATGATTCCTGATGGATTATTATATGAAACACAAGCAATCTCTGTATCTACTCATATGTAAATTAAACAACTAGCACATACGAGTTGCCTCTTGAAGCGTGAACAACTCTCCTCTGTCACGTGAGCCTCCAGTTCCACAGCAACTCAGTAAAGTCTCTACCATCAGCACGATCACAATCGCCGAACATTCGACGGTCTTATACTGTGTTACCCAAATAATATCCGAAAAATAATAATTTTGTGTGGGCAAAATTTCTAGGAAAATTCTTCCTCTAGATCCAAAAAAACTCTCCTCTATGATGCAGGTTTTAAGGGCTAAAACCCTTGTCTAAAACCTGTTGGATTTTCTTTTCCACCAAGAAAAGTATTTCCTTTGTTTCCATTATTCAGGCACAACAGAGACCACAAAATTTAATTAACAAGACTTCCTATTATGGAATTAATTTCGAAATAATAAATTACAAATTATTCTATTAAAAGTTCGTAATTGCATTCCTTAGTTCAATTTCAAAATTCTTCCATCAAATCTTATTTAACTTCCATGTTAGGATTCAGATACTAATCAATTAAATTAAATTACTGACAATCTAATTTATTGAGTACTTTATTTAGACTTTCAATTAACTTATATTATGTGTCGGATACAAAATCTACTGGACGGGTTTACAAATGAAAACTTATAAACTTTCATAAAGTTGTATCATCAATATAAAAATCGAGACATGGATTCCATCAACTAACTATTACTTCACTAATGTATATTATTATTATTATTATTATTATTATTATTATTATTATTATCCAATTTACCAGGCATATTGACCCACGAAAGAATCTCGCCTTTTAATAAATCAAAACATTAATACTATATACAGCTAATAATAATTATATTAAGATTAAGAGTACAAGTACATTTAATGGCTAGAGAATGTAAGTCAGTATAAAATACTTATCTCTACTTAGTCCGTTCAATTTATACAAAATGTACTAGCACAAGAAGTCGTAATTAAACCATTCCCATAATCGAAATAAATTATATTTAATCTTGTGTTACAATCATTCATGATGGCTTGTCCAATTTCATCATCATATTGTGAACTCAAAACTTTATACTTGTAAGAACTAATGGTTTAATCTTCCGTGTATAAGCTAAACTCTATACACTAAATCATCTACTATCTAAACAAAGGACGCAAACTAATATATGATCTATTTAAAAACTTCATTAAAATTGAATAAATAATTGTTCCATAATAAATACTATATCCAAACCCATGGTTAATACTATATATCCCAACAATTCCTTTAGGGAATTAAGGACAGAATTTAGTTCAAAGCTGGAACCATGAAGTCAATCAGTTAGAGAAGACTTGGTACCTCAGAGGGTGTGTCTGATGCTGATACATAGGCGTCAAGGAAAGTTTTTCCTGAAATTTATGATAGAATTGGATCTTTATCTTTTGAAGTTTTCGTTTGTTGTGTCTGCTACGGCAGAACCAAAAGTGGCATTAGCTTTGGTTCACATGCACCTTTTACCCTTACTCTTCGATGGTACTAGTGAGTTGAATTTAGCAAGAATTAGAAGTTATAGCAAACATTAGAGACAGAAAAACAAATCATCTGGGGAACATTCTTTATTTGACTTAGGTTTGGACCAAAATAAGATAATAATACAGCAAAGAGATCCCAAAACATCACATAACTTAAAGTATCATAAATTTCTCTCTCTCTCTCTCTCTTAATTTTTGTCAGCTATCATTTGTGAATGTAGGTTGTGTTGGGGGTATTTTGTGGGTAGTCAATCACTTCGTGAAAGTAGTTGTGGGGGGGTGGGGAGTTATATTTAGGTGCCTGGAAGAGAATTTCGTTCTGCCCATGTATACCTGGAAAACCACAAATGGATGTGAAAGGCAAATATAAGTTGGCTTTTTTCTTTTGACATACAACTAACATTTTAATTCACTCTTGCAAGAGGACGGAGGGGGCTTAATTCTTTGTGCAATACTTACAGGCCTTTGTCCTGATCATTAGTTGTACCTAACTAGTGATATGTTACTGTATCTGAGCTTCTTCATTTGATAACCAAACAGGGACTCACAGCAGGATTTATTCAATGCTATGGGATCCATGTATGCTGCAGTGTTGTTTATTGGAATTACAAATGGCACTGCTGTCCAGCCAGTTGTTTCTGTTGAAAGATCTGTTTCATACAGAGAGAGAGCTGCAGGGATGTACTCAGCTTTACCATTTGCATTCGCTCAGGTGTGGTCTAAAGATTTCCGACTATATCCATTTTGTTAATAGTTAAAAACTTCTTGATCTTTGGTATTAACAGTGCTCCACTTTTCCTATGCAGGTTGCTATTGAGTTTCCTTATGTGTTCGCACAGGCAATAATATACAGCAGCATATTCTATTCAATGGCAGCCTTTGAATGGACTACTTCGAAATTTTTATGGTACATATTGTTTATGTACTTCACTATGTTGTACTTCACCTTCTATGGAATGATGACAACTGCAGTCACGCCCAACCACAATGTGGCTGCCATTATTGCTGCTCCTTTTTACATGCTTTGGAACCTTTTTAGTGGTTTCATGATACCTTATAAGGTAATGAACTAACATTCTTCTCTATGATTCAAACACCAGACTTTCTATTTTGCGCTTAAATCAATGAATATCAAGAGCTATTGAAGACTACTTTCTGACCAGTTTCGAATTAATTGCTGCCAAGTTTGAAATGTGATGGCACTGGAGGTCCTTCGCTAAAACTTGTTGTCTCTTTTGTTTCTAATAGCATCTTCCTCTACTCTTTTGAAACAGAGGATCCCAATATGGTGGAGATGGTACTACTGGGCAAATCCTGTAGCTTGGACTCTATATGGCCTTGTCGCATCCCAGTATGCTGACGATGATAGACTTGTGAAACTATCGGATGGCACTCAGTCAGTTCCAATAAAGCTTTTAGTCAAGACTGTGTTTGGGTATAGGCATGATTTCATTGGGATCGCTGGTTTTTTGGTAGTCAGCTTTAGCGTGCTGTTTGCGGTGATTTTTGCTTATGCAATAAAATCTTTAAACTTCCAGAAGAGGTAACTCTCACTGCTGCAACTTCACTGCGTTTCTTGGAGGTTCATGATCCTGATAGCTGCTTCATGAGGCCGTTGAGCCACTTTAAGTGCATGTAGACATTTAAAATTATACATGTGAAATGAAGATGACATTAGGCAATTTGTAATTCTTTAATGCATGAGGTGATTTGGCTAATAATGATCGTGGATTATTATTTTTGATCTTTGAGTGAAATTTTGTAAAGATACATACGGTAGGCAAGACAGATATGTAATTAACTGTATCGTGAGTAAATAGTTTGAGTTTCTCCTCCCTTGCCATTTTGGAAGAATTTAGTTTCTATATAATTGTTTATTAAAACGGTACAGTTGAATTTGTAGCGTGGTGTAAAGACACGTAAATTTATTTGATCCAGGAATATGAATAAATAAGAACAAAATCAAGATTATAAAAAAAGCTTAAAGGAAATACAAGCCTGCTGTATGATGAGCCTCTCCGGAAGCGATAATAAAAACAATGTTAAGAACAAAAGAAAGCAAATAATTTTATATAGTGAGAGCAAATTATGGCCTTTTGGTACAAATGATTTTCGTGTCCAACTATGGATACAAGTTTTCCTATTTATAGATCTATTCAGGGAGACAAGATCCCCAAATCAAGCTCTTCTTGAATGAGAATAAAAACCTCAATCATGGGTGCATAACGGTCGAACGGTAATGCTTATTGAATGCTGCCTTTTCAAGCTGATGTCTTCATTTATCTTTGTTCTCAGTTCCAATGCCTTCGGAACTTATTCAGCACTGGTCACATGCTTATACCCGGTGCCAACTATTTGCTGACTCATATTTTACCTGTCTTTACTTCCATGTGTCATCTCGTCATTCGTCCAACTGTCGCTAACCAATTTTACCCCATACAAATAGTCTCCCTACTTTTCGGTGACAAAACTTGTGTTACTGGGAAGTAGATAAGACCCTTTTCTTGGCGGGAAAGGTCCTGAACGATTTCTGACACTTGAAATGTCGCACGTCTCCTCCCATTTAATGAGCCGAACACGTGTTATCCCTTGATTTGGCAAATATTTGCGCTAGTTTTCAATGTAATCATACCATGAATTTTGCCGTCTATAAACTTCTCCACTACTCATCACTTTTATTCTTTACTTTTACAAACTCTTCTTCTTCTTCTTCTTCTTTTTCGACTTTTCTTAGAACCCTACTGCAAACTCCCTCTTTCTCGGTAAAATCTCACTACTCAAATTTCTTATCACCATGTCTTCAGCTACCGCTGTTCTCGAAAACTCCGGCCTTCTCTTCGATGGTGGCCCTAAAAAGAATAAAACAAAAGAAATCGATGCTGACTCCGAGCCTCCTATCGTTACCATCATCATACCTCTTCAACTTAACACCCAGTTAGGCCTTCAAATCTAAAAGTAAACTATCAAACCCAATAGTGACAGAAAGTGGAATGTACGCAGGTACCCTTCTTCCATCTGTTCTATTAGTATTCCCGTCGTAGAGGAAGAATACGACTGAAAAAACATCGAAATCTTCGCCCCCAATGAGGTGGAAAGAGTCACCTTCACCAGACCCAGGTTCATGTATGTTTATACATACCCCTTCACTTTGAGATTGGGTCAAGAAATTTATCCCATAATTTTAGAATTCTGCCACCGTTACCAAATCTGTTTAGCTCAAGTAGGCCATGGCGTACGGAGACTTGCTTTCGAAAACTATTCTCCGAGACCGGGGAAACCCTAACTTTCGCACATTTGATCAATCTCTACTCCCCGAAGATCTTCTATAGAGGTGTGCTAAAGCTCAGCAAACGTGGCCATCATGCCATTCTTACCAGCGTTGATGATGACAACGACCGTAGCTGGATGGAACGGTTCGTTGTTATTGCCACCAAAGACATCTTACCGGCAACAACCCCTCCAATTCCTGAATCTCGGAGTCTTATTCGTAAGTCTTTGAATATCTTCCCTTATCGCATTTAAAAAGAATTTCCTCCTTTGTTGACTTTTTACTTTCCTTATTCCAGCTATTCATTAGGAACCACCACAGGTTAAGAACCTGGTCTAATGGGTACAGAAAATCTTGATATTTCTGCACCGAACTCTTGAAGGTGGAAAGAAATGGCTCCAAACTTAATTGGAAAGCCAAAAACCATGGTAAGTAAAGGGCCACTTCAAATAGGTTCATTACTCTGGCCCAGAATACGATTAATCCAGCATGGGCTACATGAGCCCCTAGTAGTTTACCGGATAAATTGAGTTGTCGGGCATTCCTGGCCCACCAAGTGAAACAAAGTTCTTCCCTCCTTTCATTTTCCAACATGATTCCGAATCTGTTTATTGACCCCTTTTTGCAATACATAGGCTTTCCAAGGTGATCTGTTGTTTGCCCCGTTGTTGAGGTTTCTGATGACCTAGAGGAAGCCCATCAACAATTACAAGATGTCCTCAACCGGAAGAGGGCTCATGAAGCCGTTCTTACATTGGGTGAAGGCGCTTCCTCCCGGAGTCCCCAACCCAAGGATAAGAACCTTAAAGAAAACGTACCTCTAAAACTAGGACTCGGGAGAAGACTTCAACAAATGAAGCTCCAACTGGACCAACCACAGTGGTCCTTATTGATGAAGGAACTGATGGTGAAGTGGTTCCTCTTCAAATAAGGGAAAGATCTTCATCAGCTCAACCGGATGCTCAGTCGAGAAAGCTTCGAACACCTCAACCGGGAAAAGTTCAAGGACTCTTTAAGGATATAAAATTGGCTGAAAATGAGAAGTCTCGTTTCTGGACTCATGTCGACGCTCCTGTTTCGAGGAGTTCTACATCTGACATTCCTCCACCATCAACTTCTACACCAACTACAACTGCAAGTCCTTCTACACCAGCTGATGTCCACCGGCCCCAACCGAATAGAGAGAAGATGTTCCTTCCCCACGATCATCCCATCATGGGAATTTAGGGAACACTTACCCGGCACCCACTCAAAATCCTAGTTGAAAATGAAGTGTCATTCTCACGGTTTCGAATTAGTTCCACCTACTTTCCAAGCCGGTGGAGGTCGCTAATTACTTGAAACCATTGGCCACGGATAAAGATTGGAGAAAAATGGATAATTTTCTTGTTGAATGTATAATCAACAATAGCATACACTGTTCAGCCCATGTATCAATTTAATCTTTTTCTCTTTTCTTTTTCCTTGCAAAACTTTGCCTCCATAGCTTCAACTTTAACCTTTTTGGGCTAACCTGCTTGCTTCTGAGGGCCTGCAAAAAATAATTTTGGATAAAGAAGAGCTTACACTGAACGAAATTAACTTGTTGCCGAACGAAAGAAGCTTGTCGAGCGTCGCCCGAGTTTGGAAGCAAAAGTTGCTCAAATGGGCGAGCTTGAGGCTCGATTAGAGCAATCTGAGCAAGATAAAATGGCTCACAACCATGCAGCCACTCAATTACATGATGATCTCAAGGAGGCGAAGAACAAGTGGGTTGAACTGCATGATGCCGTAACTGCCGCGGCCGAGCGTGAGTCTGCCTTTATGGAGAAAATCAATAACTTGGAAGTTAGCTTATGCTCCAAACTGAAGAGGCTACTGCTGTCGAGGAGAAGATAGCCAGAATAGAAGAAAGGTTCAAAAAGGTTATGGAGCAGAACCGGCTTCATGCGAGAAACAATACTGAACTTGATTCCAGGATCAATATTGTGAGAGCTGAAAATGATAAGCTTCAATCCAAAATTGAGAAGCTCCAAGCTAAACTCCAATATCAAGAAGACTATTTCTTCCTCGAGAAAACCTATGCTATTTACCATATGAAGAGGAAAGCTTTGGAGGAAGCCAAAGAAGACATTGCAAACACAAATGATTGCATTGCCAAAGCTCGTGGACTGGAGACAACTGCTCTCGAGAACATCCCTGCTCGGCCCATTGCTTTTGACACTCCGAACACCAGCTCCGAGTATTCGACAACCGAAGAGGAATCTGAAGAAGAAGAAGAAAAAGATAAGGATGACGGCCTTGGTCCGGATACGGAACAACCTTCACCTGCAAGTGAAGCAAAATACACTTCTCTTCCTCCGGACTCTGCAAGCAAAATAACTGATATATTTTTTTTGCTTGTAACTATGCCAAAACTTATTTAAGTTTGATAGTTTAAGTTTTAAGAAATATTTTCCTTATTTATTGTGCAAAAAATATTCCTTTTACTTAACTTATAAAGATCAGAATTGTTTTTGTTTTTATCCGATAACTTTGATCGGGCATTCACACTTCTGGTATCTACCCTTTGACTATGAGGGTTTCATAAGAGAGTGCCTTTATGTATACGGTGCTCTTGAACAGGACGTCTCCTGTTCATTCCGGCACAAGTTTCAAATGAAAAAGAATTTAACCTATCATTTGGACAAGAAATAAGATAAAAACAAAAGGACTTTGATTTATTCCTTCTATTCTCAAAAGTACATTTACATAAATATTCGCTTAAGATAAATAAAGCTTCCAATGCATTTGGCTAACTTGTACAACTTATTTCTACGGGGCTGATCATGCATTCCCCGGTCCTGATAAGATATCACCTCGGTTTGAATAGTTACCAGTCTTCATGACACTTTTAGCGCTCTAATATGCAATAGTTCACCCCCCCAGTGTTTGAACGCTAAGTATGATAATTCAAACACTGGAGATAATCCGAACACTAGAGCTCTTGCTATCGCCGATGACCCTTTCTCCGTAGTATGGTTTACATTGTAACCTCGTTAAAATTCTTGCAAGAGATACTCAATTGGGACAAAAACTAGACGAAGGAAAAAAGAGTGTAGCATATACTTTTAGTATTAACAAAGGTCTTCAGCAGTAATACCTTTTTAGGTGAGTCATGTTCCAATTGCTTGGCATTTTAACTCCTTCTTGATTTTCCAATTGATATGAATATTTACCGGTAATAGTTGAAACCCGGTAATGTCCTTCCCAAGCTGGTCCCAACTTTCTGGCATGAACCTCTCGGGTACTGTGAATTACTTTCCTCAAAACCAAATTTCCAACTTTGAAATAACGAAGATTTGCTCTGCGATTATAATACCTTTTCATCATTGCTTTTGTTCCACCATCCTTACAAATTCTAAGTTTCGATTCTCTTCAACAATATCCAATCGCTTCATCGTTTGCCATCTCGTTTTCCCGAGAATACCTTATAGTCGGTTCCCTAAAATCCAACGGGATGAGAGATTCCTCACCATACACAAGTGAAAATAGTGTTTCACCCGTGCTCGAATTCACCGTTGTTCGATATGCCTAGAACACACCCGGTATCTCGTTTGGCCAATTTCCTTTAGAATCTTCTAACTTCTTTTTTCGATTTTGAATTATTACCCTGTTGGTTGATTCTACTTGTCTGTTAGCACTAGGATATGGAGAAGATGTAATCCGTTTGATCTTCAATCCTTTTAAAAACTTTGTGACTTTAGAACCTATAAATTGCGGTCCATTATCACAAGCGATTTTTTCGGTATTCCAAACCGATAGATGATGTGATCCCATATAAAATCAATCACTTCTCGTTCTATGATATATTTGTAAGCACCTGTGTCAACCCATTTAGTGAAATAGTCAGTTAAAAATAAAAGAAATTTTACCTACCCGGGTCCTTGTGGTAAGGGACCAACTATGTCCATCTTCAATTTCATAAATGGCCATGCTGACACCACCGAATGCAAAAGTTCCGCCGGTTGATGCACTAACTGTGCATGACTCTCACATTTATCACATTTTTGTATAAAGTCCTTCGCGTCTTGCTCCATCCGGGGCCAATGTAACCAGCCTTTATCAATTTGAGAACCAAGAAATCTGCACCGGAGTGGTCCCCGCACACTTCTTCGTGAACTTCTCTCATCACGTAGTCAACCTTCAATGTCCCTAGACACCAAGTCAATGATCCTTGAAAAGACATCATGTATAATTGACCGTCAACAAGACAATAACGAGTAGCTTTGGTCCGTAATGGCCAGGATGCTTTCGGATCATCAGGCAATTTGACATGCCTTAAATACTCTATAAACTCATTTATCCAATCCCAAATTAGGTTGGTTGAGTTAACTTCACAATATGCGTCCACGTCCAATATTGAATGCGACAATGAACTACCGCACCGGAGTTAGGTACTTTCATTTCCGTGGACGACCCCAAATTGGCCAATGCATCTGCCTCCACTTTCTTCTCTTGTAATGTGAATGGTCGACCAATCCCTGAACCGGGAAAGTAATACTTGAACCTTATTCAAGTACTATTGCATGTGTTTCTCCTTGGTTCACTACCCGTTGGGAGTCGCACTTTATTTTAATTACCTCAGAGCTTAGTCCCCGATCTAACTCAAGTCCTGCAATCGAAGGCTCGTACTCGGCTTTATTGTTAGTCAATGGTACAGTTCTAATGGCTTGTCTCAGGGTTTCTCCCGAAGGAGGGACCAGTACTATCCCAAGACCCGACCCTTCTGGTGGAGCTAGAAATTGTTCTTCGTGATCGCTAGGGCTTGTCCACGACCGTGAAAGGCAAATGCTCACGATCGCGAAAGGCAAATGACTGGGCAGACTGTTAAAAACCCATTTTGAGGATATAGAGTTATTATATCACATTTTAAAATGTAGAGCTCGATTTTGGGTGATTTTGGAGGGAATTTTTATGATTTGGTTCGGGGTAAGTATTTTTTACTCGAATTTGTTCATTATTCATGATTTCATCTTAGTTTTTATCATTTGTTTGGTAAATTAAAGTGAAGAAATGGGGAATTCTAGTAAAAACTTCCTTATATGAAAATTGAGGATTTGAAGGTCGAATCGAGGTTAGAATTGGATTAAATTGGTATGGTTGAACTCGTAACTGAATGGGTGTTCAGAATTTGTGAGTTTGACCGGGTTTCAGGTGCCAGCTCAGGGTTGGCTTTTTTATTTTGATAAAGATCAAAACTTTATTGTTTGAAGTTGTTTCCGACGACATTGTTGATTATATTAAGTTCTTTGTGACTAGATTCGAGTCGTTAGGAGGTCGATTCTCTTGGGAATGGCTTGTTGGAGTATTGATTTACGCGTTTTGAGGTATGTAACATACTTCTAAACTTGGAATTAAGGGTAATTATCCCCGGAAAACGAGTTAGTTGTGTTTTGTTGGGGTGACACACATGCTAGGTGATGGGCGTGTGGGCGTGCACCATGGTAATCATGATCTATGTTGACTTTTGTACTATGTTGCTATCAAGTCTTGTTTTATCCGTGTAGTTCCTACTTGTTAGATTAATTGAGCCATGATTCATGCTAGAAATCATATTTAGGCACTGTGGTTATTTAATTGAGACATGTTAAGGCTATTTTTGTTGTTTTGGGTTATCTGATTTAACTGTATTTTTACATTCAGTCATGATTCTTCATTTTTATATCATATCTCACTCTCTATTTATCATTCATCGTTACATCGCATGTTATCATTGTTGTTCCATATGTGGAGTTGTTGGGCTGAGTGATATGAGATTGTGAGCCCTTGAGACTTGAGAGATCTCACTCTCTACTACTACTACTACTACTACTACTACTACTACTACTACTACTACTACTACTACTGCCGCCTTCTACTACTACTACTACTTGTACTACTACTACTACTGCTGCTGCTGCTGCTACTGCTACTACTACCTCTACTGCTACTGCTATTGCTGCTACTGCTACTACTGCTACTGCTACTACTACTACTACTGCTACTGCTTCCGCTGCTACTGCTACTACTGCTACTGCTACTACTGCTGCTACTACTACTGCTGCTACTACTGCTGTTACTACTACTATTGCTGCTGCTACTACTGCGACTATTGCTGCTACTGCTGTTGCTACTGCTGCTACTGCTGCTGTTGCTGCTGCTGCTTCTGCTGCTGCTGCTGCTGCTACTACTACTGCTGCTGCTGCTGATACTACTACTACTGCTACTACTACTGCTACTACTACTACTGCTACTACTACTGCTACTACTGCTACTGCTACTACTGCTACTACTACTACTGTTGTTGCTGCTAGTACTGCTGCTACTACTTCTACTACTTCTTCTACTGCTACTACTACTGCTGCTACTGCTACTACTACTACTACTGTTGTTGCTGCTACTACTACTACTGCTGCTACTTCTATTACTACTACTACTGCAGAGAGGAGTTGCATAGGAAGTTTGAGTAGCTACATCAGGAGGGTGTGACAGTGACTCGGTATGAAAATGAAATTTGTAGATTTGGTTGGTCATGCAGTGTGGTTGGTTCCTACTGAGAGAGAGAGAGAGAGAGAGAGAGAGAGGATCAGGAGGTTCATTGATGGCCTAAACTATGACCTACGTTTCAGTTTGGCTCGAGAGGCTGAGACAGATGTTAAATTTGACCAGGTGTTCGAGATTGTTAGGCGCTTGGAGTCGGTTCGTAGGCTTGAGTGCGAGGAGCGGGAGGACAAGAGGCCCCGTGTTGAGGTGGTTTCTGTGGTACCTCATCTGGAGGTCATTCACATCACATCAGGGGTCGACCTTATATGCCTGCTCAGATGGGTCATCCAATTCATTGTGGTGCATCATCTTGTCATGGTTCATGCAGTAATCGTCTGGTTCGGTCATCATTTAGTGCACTCCTAGCTCAGAGTTTGTACCATTCTCCCCCAGTTCAGGGCTCATCAGTACCGGGTTTTTCTAGTGGCTATTCTAGTTCTCGAGGTCCGGTTTAGGCCCCACAGCATCCTTGGATCAAGGTTGCTTTGAGTGTGGGGAGTTGGGGCATGTGAGGAGGTATTGTCCCCGTCTTACCAGAGGTCCCATTCAGCAGAAATGACAGGCTACTACTTTTGCACTAGTTACTTCACCACCTGCTCAGTCAGCTCGGGGTGGGACTCAAGCAGCTTGGGGCCCCAGAGGGAGAGGTTGATCAGGTGGCGGTCAGGTTCGATGCTATGCCTTTCCCGCCAAGCCAGAGGTAGTTGCTTCCGATGTTGTGATCACATGTATTGTTTCAGTGTGCCACAAAGATGTTTTAGTATTATTTGATCCTGGATCCACTTATTGATATGTGTCATCATGCTTTCCTCGTTATTTGGATACGCCCCTTAATTCTTTAGTTATGCCTGTTCATGTATCTACACCGGTAGGTGACTCTATTATTTTGGACCGCGTGTATCGTCGTGTGTGGTGACTACTATTGGAGATGAGAGTTGATCTTTTACTACTTAGCATGGTTGATTTTGACATTATGTTAGGCAAGGATTGGTTGTCACCATGTCACGCTATTCTGGATTGTCATGATAAGACCGTGATGTTAGTGATGCCGAGATTGCCTAGGGTTGAGTGAAGAGGTTCCCTAGATTATGTTTCTAGTAGAGTGATCTCATATTTGAAGGCTCAACGAATGGTTGAGAAGGGATGTCTGGCCTATTTAGCATTTGAGAGGGATGTCGGTGTTGATACTCCTACCATTGAGTCCGTTCCAGTAGTGAGAGACTTTCGGGATCTGTTTTTTGCAGACCTGTCGAGCATGCCACCCGACAGGGACATTGATTTTGGTATTGATCTGGTGCCAGGCACCCAACCTATATCTATTCCACCATATTGCATGGCACCAGCAGAATTGAAAGAGTAAAGTAACAACTTCAAGAGTTTCTTGATAAGGGTTTCATCAGGCCTAGTGTGTCACCTTGGGGTGCGCCAGTTCTATTTGTGAAGAAGAAGGATGGTACTATGCAGATGTGCATTGATTACAGGTAGTTGAACAAAATTACAATTAAGAACAAGTACCCGCTACCACGCTTTGATGACTTATTTAACTAGTTTCGGGGTTCTAGAGTGTTCTCAAAGATTGATTTGATGTCGAGGTATCATCAGTTAAAGATTCGGGATTCTAATATTATGAAGATGGCATTTAGGACCGCTATGGGCACTACGAGTTTCTTGTGATGTCTTTTGGGCTAACCAATGCCCCAGTAGCCTTTATGCAGCCGTATCTTAATTCATTCTTCATAGTATTCATTGATGATATATTGGTGTACTCACGCAGCTAGGACGAGCATGAGCAGCATATGAAGATTGTGCTCCAGACCTTTAGGGAGAAGAAGCTTTATGCTAAATTCTCCAACTGTGAGTTTTGGCTTGATTTGGTGGCGTTCTTGGGCCATGTGGTGTCTAGTGAGGGGATCAAGGTGGATCTAAAGAAAATTGATGTAGTAGAGAGTTGGGCTAGACCGTTTTTAGCTATTGAGATTCGGAGTTTTCTTAGTTTGGCAAGGTATTATTGTCGCTTTGTCGAGGGTTTCTCGTCCATTGCGACACCTTTGACTAGATTGACCAGAAGGGTGCCCCGTTCAGGTGGTCTGATGAGTGTGAGGAGAGCTATCAGAAGATCAAGACTGCCTTGACCACAACTCCAGTTCTAGATTTTCCGTCAGCATCTGGGTCATATACAATTTATTGTGATGCTTCGTGGATTGGAATCGGGTGTGTCTTGATGCAGGAGAGTAGGGTGATTGCTTATGCTTAGCGTCAACTGAAGCCTCATGAGAAGGACTACCCAGTTTATGATTTAGACTTGGCAGCCATTGTACACGCATTGATGATTTGGAGGCACTATCTCTACGATGTGTTGTGTGAGGTATTCACAGATCATCGGAGTTTACAGCACTTGCTTAAGCAAAAGGATCTAAACTTGAGGCAGCGGAGGTGGTTGGAGCTATTAAAAGACTATGATATCACCATTTTGTACCATCCCGAGAAGACCAATGTGGTGGCTGATGCCTTGAGCATAAAAGTTGAGAGTATGGGTAGCCTTGCATATATTCCAGTTGGTAAGAGACTGCTAGCATTAAATGTTCAGGCTTTGGCCAATCATTGAATCTTGAATTGATTCTCACCATTTTGCTTGGCAAGTCTTTGAAGATAGGGAGGTGGAGGCTTAGGCAATGGTGCCTTAGCCTTTTGCACTACCAGCTCCGGTATGTTAATAATTTGTTCCTAGACGAGTTCACCTCCTCTTGAGTCTCTTCCACACTATCATCAATGTCAATACGAGCCTCATCACTTGCTTGAACATCATTGTTTGGGATTTCCTCGTCTTGTATTACTTGGCCATCATCCACAGGTTGCCTCATTTGTGGTGGGTGCATTCCTGCCTATTCCACTTCTTGTGATAACCGCCATAGCATGCCCTGTGTTGTTACCACCCTTTGGTTTTATCACTTGGTAGTACACCCTTAGGACAAGTATTAAGAGCTTGAGAGATTTTCCCCATTTGAACTTCAAGATTACGGATTTATTTGGTATATGAGGCAAGTTGGGCATCCGAATCGGCATTTTTCTCCATCATTTTCTTGAATATGTTCTCAATACGACCCATCTCCTTGTTTGAGAACTTGAACCATGGAAAGGATAAGGAGGTGGGTTGCTAGGTTGTTGGTATATTGGGGGTCTTTGAAAACCCGATCCTCGATTTCCTTGATTGTTACTGTTTCCTTGGTTTCCCACTCCAATTTCCTTGGTTGTTATTGTTGTGCCAATCCCCTTTGATTGTTAGAACCCCAATTTCTTGGTTATTTTGTGGTCGCCATTATTGTTGATTGGAGCATTGGAAATTGTTCCTTTTCCCTTGGTAATTGTTCACAAATCGTACCTCTTCCTCTTGCTCATGATAAGAATCATCTTGATCAAAACTACCATCATCTTGTGCATAACTCTCCACTCGAGATTGAAATTGTGGATCCTTGGTCCTCTTCTTGTTGACCAACACATTTACCCCTTCCATCGCATGAACTTGCTTAGGAGATTGAACTTGATTAAGTTGGGCCTTGGCGAGTTGGGTCATAGTTGTTGTCAATTCGGCAATGTCTTGCCCATGGTCTTGCAACTCTTTATGGAGATGAATCATGTTGGATCACCTTGTGGAACATTAGCTCGGGATCTCCAAGCCGAAGACGTTTCTGCTATCTCATCAAGAATCTCACATGCCTCTGCATCAGGTGTCGTCATAAAGTTGCCTTCAGCCAATTGATTTACCACACATTGGTCCGTAGTATTAATACCACGGTAGAAAGTTTGTTGGATCATATTGTCAGTCATATCATTGTTTGGGTACTCCTTCACCATTGTCTGATACCGCTCCCAAATTTCATGCAACGATTCATGCGGCTCTTGCTTGAAAGCTAATATTTAATCCCTTAGAGTAGCCATGTGTCTAGGAGAGAAAAACATAGCAACAAACTTTGCCGCCAATTCATCCCTAGTATGGATAGAATGATTAAGAAAGCATTCCAACCAATCTAAAGCTTTACCCCATAGAGAGAAGGGAAAAAGCCTTAGCCTCAAAGCATCCTCCAAAACATTTGTTTATTTGCTCCCCCAACACGTATCCACTAAACCCTTCAAATGTTTGTAAGCATTTTGACTCGGCGCCCCGGTGAAAAAGCCTCGTTGTTCAATCAAAGTGAGCATCACATTGGTAATATGAAAGTTTCCCGCCCTAATGCGCGGGGGGACTATTGCACTTGGAAAAACTTAGTTGGGCTAAATCCGGTGTTGCGCTGCTTGTGGTTGTGGTGGTGGAGGAGGGGGCACATTTTCTTGTTGACCACAACCTCGACGATTTGGTTGTGGCACTTGAGGCACGTCATCTAGTTGTTCCTCCTCACCGTCCACCACGCCCAATGGCAAATTTTTGAGATCATTATTCGCCATTTTGTACCTACAATTACTTCAACAAATTAGAACACAGAAGGAAAAGAAGATATTTCAAGAACACACTCAAATATATTGCTAACACCGTAAAAACTCCTCAGCAATGGCGCCAAAAATTTGATCCAAGTCTAATCCGCACTCAATACTGAGTAGAAACGGTCGTTGAAATTATAATACCTAACTAGAGTCGGGCTCGAATTCCTCCGAAAGTTTATAAAGGGTGTTGAGGTAGATACTTGAAGAGAGAACGTGAAACAACTAAATCATACTTCCAAACAAAAAGTGATTGTTGTCAAAATTAACACTAAGAGATTAAACTAATTAAAAGCAACTAGAGAGAGATTAAATTGTTTTTTGATGTTTTAAAACAAATGGAAAAAAGCCTAGGGATCTAACTTTCACCTAGGTGCAAACCTAATGGGTATATTAAGTCAATGCTTGTTTTGCGAATCGGGGTGTATTATAACTCTCAATTCTCAAGTATCCACTCAATACCTCTCGATTAAAGAGTGGTTATGCCCAAATTAGCCTTCCTCACCATGTAATAATGATAATATGAATGAAATGGCATGGCATCATCCTTAGTTCTTTTACTCTCTTCCTCACCATGTAATGATAATGATATGAATTCGAATAATAAATAATGCGAAGAATGATTTAAACTCAAATATGGTGTCATTATATCAAACTTCAACTTACAAAAATATTCAACAACTTTGAAATAAGCAATAAAGACGAAACGAATAATCAAAAGAAATAATCTAACCTAATCATGGATATCATAATTAATAAAACAATAAAATACAAAGAGACAAGTTTCACCCGCATGCTTTAACCCAATAACAACGCATAAGTACTCGTCACCTCACATATATGCAGTTCCCGCACATAAAATACGTAGCAAATAGACCAACAAGTCCTAATCCCTCAAGTCAAGGTTAACCACGACACTTACCTCACTCCGCAACCAAATCAATGCTCAACCGCAGCTTTTCCTCTAGAATTAGCCTCCAAACCAATCAAATCTAACCAAATATAGTTCAAATAATTAAAAATAAGCTTTAGAAGCAAAAAAGGATTCAATCTTTAATATTTTTGGAAAGAGTCAACAAAAGTCAACCCCGGGCCTACTAATGGTAGGCTATAATCTCGTATTTTCGTTGCTTATTGCACTCTAATTTACTACACTTTAATTGAGATTGAGCTTTAGTCGCTAGTATTTTGCACTTATTTCATGTTTTATGCCTTGTAGGAGTGATTTCGATTGATGTAGATATTATGGAGCTAATTCAAGCTATTTGGAGCTTTGAAGTCTGAGTAAAAGCCCAAGGGATTAAGTTGGGATCACATTCGGGGGTCGAGAACAATGTCTGGATATCAAAAAGTCAAGAAAAAGCCAGAATTTGAGAATCTTCCACAGCCGCAGCGCATGGAGCAGCGCGTGGGGCGCCACGGCTATTCATTTTGCTGTTGTTGTGAATTTGCAAGGTCCCTGATAAACTCCACTGCTGCCCCGGGTGGCACGTCGCCCCATGTGGTGCGCCTGTGCATTTTTTACAGAGTGACAATCCAATTTCAGCTAGGGTGGAGAACCAAAAGCACAAGGATTTCATCATTCAGTCCTCACTCAAGACACGAGCTTGGATCGTTTATATTTTCCTTTAACTTAAACATATTTGTGATGAATTGCTCCATATATATGGAGTAGTTGTCATAGGGTTTGATGGATTTGGAATATTGATACGTGTTTGTGGATTATAACTCTAGTTTTTTGTATTGAATTGTTTTGGATGTTTTAATCGTTGCATCTTTATTCACTTGTTCATGTAATCGAGAGAGGCATAACTTATGATATCGTTGCAGTATATTTTGTAGGTTGAATTCATTAATTTTTCTTAGCAATCGGAAGAGACTAGTTGAACTGTTGATTAAACCTAGTTAGGAGGATAATCGAGAGAGGTTCTCCTAAAGACCAATCCATTACGAATTCTTGCATATCTTCACGTTCTTCAAATTGGTTCATCTTGTGAGGTTGAGACTTAATCGAGAGAGAATTTTCTACTAAACAATTGAATTAATAACCAAGTGAATTCGAGAGACTCACTTGAACATTAGAAGTGAATTATCTAGAGTTAGATCCCAAATATTTGTCTTGCACCAATCCTATCAACCATATCTTCTCCCAATTGATAACCTTCTTTGCTCACTACTTCTGTCGATTGTCATTAGCCAATAGTTTAGACTCTTAGCTAATTTTAGTTTTAATCACACAAATCTAAATTGATCATCTCGGATAACAATCTAGCTACAAACTACGATAACACTGTTTAACTTCAATCCCTGTGGATAGGATATTATATTATACTATATTCGACTAACGAGCATATTTAAGTATGTGTTTTGCGCTCTTCAAATTTTGGCGCATTGCCGGGGATTGGCAATCAATAGTGTTTTAAGTAGTTTGTAGTGCTAATTCAGGAATTTTTCTTTTTATTTTATTTTTCTCTTTTTACATTTGGTGTTCTTTGACTATGCGCAAGCTATAGGTTAGATTGGTGCATGACTCGATCTTCTGGGAAATAAGTGCAACCATATGAACCAGAAATCGAGAAACAACTACGACAATTGAGGAAGGAAAGAAATCTCCCCGAGAAAATAGAGAAGGTTGGGCAATCCTCAACTAAGGAAAATATGGCTGGAGATGATGCTAATGTGGATTTGGATGAGAGAGAGGCAGCCCAACTCAGAGAGAAAGCAGCAATGGATGTTGAGGAAGAAGCCCTTAGAGATGCACAAATTGCCTATGAAGAGGAGAGGGCTCGAAGAATGGCTCAGAATCAACCTTTAGGTGCAGACCAATTCGAAAACATAGCTCTTGGCCAAGGGAGACCACTTGGCGATTATGCTAGACTGGCCTACAACCAAGGCTTATCAAGTGTGAGACCTCCTCTAGTTGCAGCCAATAATTTTGAATTAAAGCAAGGGTTTCTCCAAACACTTCAAAATTGTTGTGTCTTCAGAGGAAACCAAAACGAAGATCCAAACAACCATCTAATGGACTTCGAGGAGATCATGAACAACTTTCAATACAATGGTGTGTCACAAGATGCAGTTTACTTAAGGGCATTCCCCTTCACACTCAAAGATGATGCAAAGCACTAGCTTTGAAGCTTGCCCCAGGGATCAATTAGAACATGGGAGGAGATGACCAGAAAATATCTTGCTAAATATTTCTCCTCAGCTAAGACGGGCAGGTTTAGAAGAGAAATTCATAACTTCTGCCAGAATGAGACTAAAACTGTGTTTGAAGCTTGGGAGAGGTTTAAGGAGATAGTGCGAAAGTGTCAACATAGTGGAATTGAACTCTGGATGTAACTCCAGGACTTTTGGGATGGATTGACACCGGCCTCACGCAGAACATTGGGCAATGCAGATGGAGGTCCGTTGATGAAGAAGACTCCAGAAGAGATAGTCACAATTCTAGATGAGTTATCTGAAGATGCAAATCAGTGGCCCTCTAAGATTGCTGAAAGAAGAAGATCAACTGGTGTTCACCAGTTTGATACTAACAAATCTGTGAAGGTACAACTTGATGCGATGGCTAAAGAAATAAGGAAGTTGTCCTTAGCCTCAATACACAATGAGCCTCATGCAGCTTGTGATATATGTAGAAGAGGTCACCCTACTCATGAGTGTCAGGCCTCAATAGAGGAAGTGAATGTTTTGGGTAATTATAACTTCAATGCAATAGGTCAAAAGCACCCTGGTTTTTCATGGAGTTCACCTGGGGGTACTGCAAATTTATGGAAACAAAACAACCCCAGATTTTAGGGACAAGGAGCTCCAGGATTCCAAAATTAGCAGAGGCAGCAGTTTCAGCCTCAACAATCAAATCGGCATGGGTTAGAAGATCTTATTAAATCATTCATTGTCAAGACGGATGAGAGGCTAGATGCTCATGGTGCAACTATCAAAGAACTTTGCACAGATTTGCAAAATTTGGAGAGATAAGTGGGACAAATTGCAACTATATTTTCTGAAAAATCCTAGGTACTCTGCCAGCTGATACCGAGAAGAATCCCAAAGAAACGGTATGTGATTAGTTTTGAAATACGACCTCAATTTGAGGTCTAAATCTCAATTTCTCAAAATCCCAAATTTCTACCTAAATATCTAATTTCTACCTTAGAAAAGAATATATTAAAGGTTAAAATCAGTGGGTGATTATGTAAATGTAAGGCAACAGGTTAAAATCTACTAACCTATGAAGTTGGGATGAAAAAACCTCTTCAAAATCACCTCTAGGTGGAGCTCAAACTTGAAAATGGTGAAAAATGACTTAATTCCAGACTTTGGGGCCTTTTAATCACTGGGCGTCAGGCCTTCTTCGCGTTCGCGAAGGGCCTGACGCATTCGCGAAGAGCAGCGATCCTAGTGGCAATCGCGTTCGCGAGAGGTTACACGCATTCACGATGGCCTATCCCCCTGTCTTTGCGTTCTCGAGCCTGGGCTCGCGTTCGTGTAGAACAACCCCTGCCTCCCCCAGATCCTCGCCTAACCCATAGCGTTATCGAGTGAAGGGTCGCATTCGCGAAGGGTAATCCCTCTGATTCTTCGCGTTCGTGACTGCTTCTCCACGTTCGCATAGAAGAAAACCAACCCAGCCCCAAGTTACCCTTCACGATCGCAGGAGTAGCTTTGCGTTCGCAAAGAACAAAACACTAGACATCAGCAACAGCTGAACCAGTAGATCCTCTAAGTCCAAAATCTATTCGTAGCCTATCCGAAACTCACTCGAGCCCCTCGAGCTCCAAACCAAACATGCACACAAGTGTAATGACATCATACAAATTCGTTCGCGTGATCAAAACACCAAAATAACACCTAGAACTATGATTCGGTCATAAAAATGCATGGAATTTTTAAAGAAACTCAAGAACTTTCAAATTCACAACCGAGCGTCCGAATCATACCAAATCAACTGCGTTTTGCAACACATTTTGAAGATAAGTCTTAAATAGTAAAATGAACCTGTACCAAGTTCCGAACCGAAATATGAACCCGGTAGCTATAAGGTCAACCTATGGTCAAACTTCGGAATTCCTTAAACCTTCAAATTACTAGTTTTCAACAAATCACGTCAAAACAAGTTAGGGACTTCCGAATTCAATTTCGGGCATACGCCTAAGTTTAAAATCACGATACAGACCCACCGGGACCGTCAAAATACGGATCCGGGTCCATTTACATAAAATGTTGAAAATACATGGGACGGATCACCATGGTACTTCCGGAGCATTGAGACATGGAATACCGGGAGAACTGCTGTAAGCTAGGTGGCAATGCAAGCATGTAGGCCACCTCACCAACCCTCTCAAGAATCTCAAAGGGTTCGATATACCTAGGGCTCAACTTGCCCTTCTTTCCGAACAACATTACACCTTTCATGGGTGAAAACCGAAGCAAAACCCTCTCTCCAACCATGAATGCAACATCACGAACTCAACAGTCGACATAACTCTTCTGCCTAGACTGAGCTGTGCAAAGTCGATCCTGAATCATTTTGACCTTTTCCAAGGCATCATGGACCAAATCGATACTCAACAACCGAGCCTCTCCCGGCTCAAACCAACCAATTGGTGAACGACACTACCTCTTATATAATGCCTCATAAGAAGCCATCTGAATACTCGACTCGTAGTTGTTGTTGTAGGCAAACTCCGCAAGCGACAAGAACTGATCCCAAGAACCCCCGAAATCCACCACACAAGCGCGAAGCATATCCTCCAATATCTGAATGGTGCGTTCGGACATTCCATCCGTCTGGGGTTAAATGTTGTACTCAACTCAACTCATGTGCCTAACTCATGCTATACGGCCCTCCAGAAGTGCGATGTGAACTGGGTACCCCGATTAGAAATAATTGACACCGGCAAACCGTGAATATGAACAAGCTCGTAGATATAGATCTCAGCCAACCGCTCTGAAGAATAGGTAACTGCTACTAGAATGAAATATGCCGACTTGGTCAACCTGTCCACAATGACCCGTATTGCGTCAAATTTTTTTGAAGTCCGTGAGAGCCCAACAACAAAACCCATGGTAATACGCTCCCACTTCCACTTGGGAATCTCAAGTCTCTGAAGCAACCCACCAGGCCTTTGATGCTCATACTTTACCTGCTGGCAATTCAAACACCGAGACACATGTGCAACTATTCTTTATTCTTCTTCACTTATAATGCTGCATCAAATTCTAATACATATTGGCGGCACCCAGATGAATGGAATACCGCGAACTGTAGGCCTCCTCAAGAATCAACTCACGAAGCCCATCCACATCACACAAATCCGACCATGCATCCACAACAACCCATCATCTCCAATAGTAACCTACTTAGCATCATCGTGTTGCACCGTGTCCTTAAGGAAAAGCAAATGGGAGTCGCCATACTGACACTCTTTTGATGCACTCGTACAAAGAAGACCAAGCAACCGTGCAAGCTAGAACCCGACTAGGCTCCGAAACATCTAACCTCACAAACTGATTGGCCAAGGCCTAAATGTCTGATGCTAGCGCTCTCTCACCAACTGGAATATATACAAGGCTACCCATACTCACAGCCTTTCTACTCAAGGCATAGGTCACCAGATTGGCCTTCCTAAGATGATACAAAATGGTAATATCATAGTCTTTCAATAGCTCAACCACCTCCGCTGCCTCAAATTGAGATCCTTTTGCTTGAACAAATAATTTTGGACTCCGATGATTCGTGAATACCTCACATGACACGTCGTAGAGGTAACTCCTCCAAATCTTCAATGCATGAACAATGGATGACAACTCTATGTCATGAATAGGGTAATTTTTCTCATGAACCTTCAACTACCGCGATGAGTATGCGATCGCCCTGCCATCCTGCATCAATACTACACCGAGCCCTACACGCAATGCATCACAATACACCCTGTAGGATCCTGAACCCGTGGGAAACACCAACACTAGGGTTGTAGTTAAAGCAGCCTTGAGTTTCTAAAAGCTCAACTCACACTCATCAGACCACATGAATTGTGCACCCGTCCGGGTCAATCTAGTTAATGGGGCTGCTATGGATGAAAACTCGTCCACGAATCGGCGATAATAACTCACCAAACCCAGGAAACTCTGAATCTCTATAGTTGATGTAGGTCTAGGACAGTTCTGAACTGCCTCGATCTTCTTAGGATCCACTCTAATGCCCCCGGCCGATACAACATGTCCCAAAAAGGCAACCGAATCCAACCAAAACTCACACTTTAAAAACTTGGCATATAACTGGTTATCTCTCAAAGTCTGAAGCACAACCGGAAGGTGCTGCTCATGATCCTCTTGACTGCCAGAGTAGATCAAGATATTATCAATGAATACGATCACAAAAGAATCCAAATAGGGCTTAAATACCCGGTTCATCAAATCAATAAATAATGTTAGGGCATTTGTCAACCGAAATGACATCACTAGGAACTCATAATGCCCATACCGATTCCGAAAAGCTGTCTTAGGGACATCCGATGCCCTAATCTTCAACTGATGGTAGCCAGATCTCAAATCAATTTTTGAAAATTCTTTGGCTCCCTGAAGCTGATCAAATAAGTCATGAATCCTCGGCAACGGATACTTGTTCTTGATAGTGACTTTGTTCAAGTGCCGATTGTCTATACACATCTTCGTCGAACCATCCTTCTTCTTCACGAACACCACGGGCACACCCCAAGGTGAGACACTAGGTCTAATGAATCCCTTATCAAGCAAATCCTGCAACTGCTCCTTCGGTTCCTTCAACTCAGGCGGGGCCATATGGTATGGTGGAATAGAAATGGGCTGAGTGCTCGGAGCCAAAGAAGTCAATATCTCTGTTGGGTGGCATCCCCAAAAATATGCAGAAAACGCCTTAGGAAACTCACGCACAACTGGTACTGAATCCATGGAAGGAACCTTTGCACTAGAATCGCGAATATAAGCCAAATAAGCTAGACATCCCTTCTCGACCATACATCGAGCCTACACATAAGAAATAACCCTACTGGTAGAATGGCCAAGAGTCCCTCTCCACTCTAATCCAGGCAACCCCAACATGGCTAAGGTCACCGTTTTGGCGTGACAATCCAATATAGCATGATAAGGTGATAGCCAATCCATACCCAAAATAACATCAAAGTCTAACATATGAAGAAGTAGGAGGTCTACACTAGTCTCAAGACTCCCAATAGTAATCACATACGAGCAATATACTTTGTCTACAACAATAGAATCTCCCACAGGCGTGAACACATACATATGAGCACTTAAAGAATCACGAGGCACAAACAGATGTGAGGCAAAATAGGATGACACATAGGAATAAGTAGAGCCCGGATCAAATAGAATTGAAGCACTCTATGGAAAACTAGAACAATACCTGTGATAACAATGTCAGATGACTCGGCCTCAGGTCTATCTTGGAATGTGTATACAGCTAAAATCGAAGAGTCCGATTTTGTGATCATTGTGACATTCCGTAGCTTCACCTGAGAGGCCCGAGGCGCAGCTCGAGGTTCAACCCCGAGGGTCCCTTAGCTCGACCTCGGGGCAGCACAAATCGGTGGCTACCATGGACAAGCGGGAGGTTCCCAAGGCACGTGACCAAAGCTGACAATACCTGCAAGAGTAGTACTAGTCTGTACCAGACTAGTAAATAGTTGTACCAACTATGTTTCTTTGTAATAATTACATATGTACTATGTTGGGATTCCCCCTCCTATATAAAGAGGACCCTTTTCATTTTGTAGGACATGATATTGAATACAAGAAGAAGAACATTCTCTGCTCTCTAACTTAAACATATTCTCCCTTGATTTTATTGCTTATATTTATTACATTGCTTACATTTATTGTGTTTCATTGATTGTTCCTCATTCATCACTCATCATTGATCATAAAGAGCCCTCATCAAAGCTCTTACAACTGTTAGTCCTTCATCGGCTATACACAGTCCAACGCTTCAGCTCGACCTCGAGGCCCCGTATAGGCTAGCTCGAGGCCTCGACTCTCGGCCACTCGGTTTGTTTGTCACGCTATCTTCAAGTTCTTATCTTATTTTCTAGTCTCACTCTTAGCATCCATTGCATAACAACTAGCATTAAAATAAATCACGTATTTTTAGAACCACAAAATCAAATCTAATTATAATTACCATTTTCAAGGTAAACAGTTTGGCGCCCACCGTGGGGCTAAAAATAATAGTGATTGTTTTCGTGCTGGTTTGCTAAATAACGCAAGTTATCCTTCACACTTTTTCTTGTCCAAGAATCTTTGATTTCAAGTCAAAATATCTAACTCAGTGAATGCACATGAAAACAACGTCCTGAGGGCCATGAAGAGAATGGTGTAGCTGTTCCAAGCATCGGTGTACCACCACGAAACCCTGGAGATACCCTAGAACCAATTCCCGTGGACGTGGTCTCACGCAACACCCAACATGTCAATATAAGCTCTCACATAAACAGGAGTATACGCCAAGAGAACCAACAGGAAGCTCGGAAAAATCCAGCCCGAAAAGAAAGAGAGGCGGACGGGAGAAACGGAACTGGAAAACCCCAGCACATTGTTTATATGATCATAAGGGGGACCGACGTTCCCCAAGGACCCATGATTAGGGGTGTTTGTCGATCGGTACGGTACGGTATTTAGACATTTCGGTTCGGTATTTTCGGTATTCGGTTTCTTAAAATCCTATACCAATACCGTACCTAATTAAATTCGGTATGGTTCGGTTTTTCTCCTTTCAGTTTTGGTTTATTCGGTTCGGTAACTTCGGTTTATTCGGTTTGAATACTAACTAGTTCATAGAGCCATACACTTTAATATTTTTAATTAAAGTACTCAAAAATACAAAACTGAAAATGTTTGTTGACAAAAAATTTGTCCAAAACTACCAAATATCGACCCAAATAGAGAAAATTATACATAAAAGAATATTTGATCATTAGAAATATCTTGCTACTTGTTTAGAGTTAATTGATGAACTTTGAGAATAAAAGAAATTAAAATTTTAGATTTTTTATATTTATGTTATAATTGATAATATGTTTTTTGTGTAATATAATATATATTTCGGTACGGTATCGGTATTTCGGTATTTTATTTTAAAATACCAAATACCATACCTAATATCAATTTTTTTAATAACTTAAAACCAAATACCATACCAATTACCAAAATACCGTATACCAAATACCAAAATTTTTCGTTTCGGTACGGTAATTCGGTATTTACCAAATTATGCCCAGCCCTACCCGTGATCAAGTCGATAAAAGTTTCCGCCACAACAGAAGGACAAATTCGGGGCCGCATGTCCGAGGACATCCTTGCATTCAGTGAAGAGGATTTCGAGACCTTGTCTCATCCACATAACGATGCGCTGGTAATTTCGTTTCTCTTGAATAACATTCAAATTAAACGTGTACTCGTGGATCCAGGTAGCTCGGCCAATGTAATCAACTCGAAGGTGGTAGAACAGCTCGGGCTTCTCAATCAGATCATACCTACCTCCCGAGTCCTCAACGGCTTTAACATGACCGGCAAAGCGACGAAGGGGGAGATCACCCTCCCGGTCAACATGTCCGGTGCAGTTCAGAACACCAAATTTCATGTCATTAACGATGACATGAGGTACAATGCGTTGCTTGGTAGGACATGGATACACAACATGAGGGAAGTACCGTCGACCCTTCATCCGATGATGAAATTTCCAACAAAAAACGGTATATGGAGAACAGCATGCGGCGAAGGAAATGTTTGCGGTCCACGAGGAGGTACCAAAATCCATACCCTCCACCTCGAAAGAGTCGGAGGTCAAACAGACCCCCGAGGACGATGAAGAAGATTTCCTCGCTCCCAGAACCTTCGTTGCCCCCGAAGAATCGGATGCAACAAATCGACAATTGAAGAACTGGAGCAAGCTGTTTTGATCGAACATCTCCCAGATCGGAAGGATACCTAGGAACGGGATTAACCCCCAAACTCAGGAAAAAACTCATTCAATTCCTTATTAATAACATTTATTGCTTTGCTTGGTCCCATTTAGATATGACAGGGATCCCACCGGAAATAACCACCATCGACTAAGTGTCGATCCAAGATTCAGATCGATGAAGCAAAAAAGGAGACCCCAGTCCGAGGTAAAACATGGGTTCATCAAGGACGAGGTAACAAAACTCCTCAAGATAGGGTCTATTAGGGAGGTAAAATATCCCGAATGGCCAGTCAATGTGGTGGTAGTTCCCAAAAAGGGGAATAAGCTAAGAATGTGCGTAGATTATAAAGATTTAAATAGAGCGTGCCTCAAAGATTCATTCCCGTTGCCCAATATCGATCGCTTGATTGAAGCCATAGCCGGCCACGAGATCCTCACCTTTCTCGACGCCTACTCGGGGTATAATCAAATTCAGATGAACCCCGAGGATAGGGAAAAGACTTCGTTCATCACGAAATACGGCACGTACTGTTATAATGTGATGCCCTTCGGGCTAAAAAATGTAGGAGCCACATACCAGCGCCTAGTTAATAAGATGTTCGAACATCAAATAAGCAATCCATGGAAGTTTATATTGATGACATGCTAGTTAAGTCCCTGCGCGCAGAGGACCATTTGACTCATTTGCAGGAAACGTTTGACATCCTCAGAAGCTACAACATGAAACTCAATCCCGAGAAATGTGCCTTCGGAGTGGGTTCGGGCAAATTCTTATGCTTCATGGTGTCAAACAGGGAGAATAGAAATCAACCCCGACAAAATCAAAACAATCGAATAAATCACGGTGGTAAACAATGTGAAGGTCGTGCAGCGGTTGACCGGGCGGATAGCAGCCTTGGGCCGATTCACATCGAGGTCGTCAGACAGGATTCATCATTTCTTCTCCTTACTCAAAAAGAAAAACAGCTTCGAATGGACTCCGGAATGCCAACGTGCCTTAGAGGAGTTGAAGAAATATCTGGCTAACCCACATTTACTCCACACCCCAAAGGAGGATGAAACGCTGTATTTGTACCTGGCTGTGTCCGAGGTAGCGGTAAGTGGTGTGCTGGTTCGAGAAGAGCAAGGTATGCAATTCCCTGTCTATTATGTAAGTCGGACCCTAGGAGATGCCGAAACCAGGTATCCGCACCTAGAAAAGTTAGCTCTTGCTTTAATAAGCGCATCTCGAAAAATAAAGCCTTATTTTCAATGCCACTGTATTTGTGTTTTAACGACATATCCTCTTCGAACATATTGCATAAGCCCGAATTATCAGGCTGTCTGGCCAAATAGGCAATCGAACTCGGGGGGTAAGATATCGAATACCAACCCCGAACGGCTATCCAATCCCAAATTCTAGCGGATTTTGTGGCCGACTTCACACCCGCCCTCATGCCCGAGGTAGAGAAAGAACTTCTACTAAAAATAGGCACATCTTCGAGGTTATGGACCTTTTTCACCGACGGCGCCTCGAACGTGAAAGGGTCCGGACTCGGTATAGTTCTGAAGNCACCTGCAGGTCTAGAATTGGCCAAAGGCCTAGGAGCGGATTCATCGAGGCAAAATGTGATTCCCTTCTGGTGGTAAACCAGGTAAATGGGAACTTTGAGGTTCGAGAAGACAAGATGCAAAGATACTTAGACAAAATTCAAGTCATACTGCACCGCTTCAAAGAATAGACTCTGGTCCACATACCTCGAGAACAGAATTGCGAGGCCGATGCTCTCGCAAACCTGGGATCATCCGTCGAGGAAGATGACATACTCCCCAGGGCTGTTGTTCAGCTATCCAAATTCGTGATCGAGGAAGGCCACGCCGAGATCAACTCCACTAGCCTGACATGGGATTGGAGAAACAAATATATCGATTATTTGGAAAATGGGAAGCTACCCGCGGACCCAAAAGAGTCGAGGGCTCTGCGAACCAAAGCAGCCCGATTCTCACTCGATGAAAATGGAACTCTATACAGAAGAACCTTTGATTGGCCCCTAGCAGTATGCCTGGGACCGGGAGACACAGATTACGTGCTCCGAGAAATCCACGAGGGCACCTCCAGAAATCACTCCGGTGCCGATTCCTTAGTCCGAAAGGTGATCAGAGCAGGTTACTATTGGGACACTATGGAGAAAGACACCAAAGAATTCGTCCGAAAATGAGACAAATGCCAGAGATTCGCACCGACGATTCACCAACCCGGTGAACAGCTATATTTAGTCTTGTCACCATAGCCGTTCATGAAGTGGGGGATGGACATCGTCGGACCCCTACCAACGACACCAAGTAAAGCTAGATTTATTTTATTTATGACTGACTGCTTCTCAAAATGGGTGGAAGCGCAAGCCTTAGAGAAGATAAGAGAAAAAGAAGTCATTAACTTCATCTGGGACCATATCATGTGTCGGTTCAGGATTCCGTCCGAGATAACGTGTGATAACGGGAAACAGTTCATCGGAAGCAAAGTAACAAAGTTCCTCAAAGACCATAAAATCAAAAGGATCCTGTCAACACCCTACCACCCATGTGCAAACGATCAACCCGAGTCCCCGAACAAGACCATCATTCAAAACTTGAAAAAGAAGTTGGAAAATGCGAAAGGAAAATGGAGAGAAATGTTGCCCGAGGTACTATAGGCATATCGAACAACTCCAAAATCGAGCACGGCAGAGACGCCTTTCTCCTCTGGTATATGGCTCCGAGGCTTTAATACCGGTCGAGGTCGGAGAGCCAAGCGCCAGATTTCGACATGCCACGGAGAGCTCAAACAACGAGGCCATGACGGCAGCCCTCGAACATTTAGATGAAAAGCGGGAAGCTTCATTGGTCCAAATGGCCGCCCAAAAACAAAGAATCGAAAGATACTATAATAGGAGAGGAAATCTCCGACATTTCGGAGTCGGGGACTTAGTCCTAAGGAAAGTTGCCCTAAGCACTCGAGACCCTAATGAAGGAAAGCTAGGCCCGAGCTGGGAAGGACCGTACTGCGTCCTCGGAATAATCGACAAAGGATACTACAAGCTCGGTACCATGGAAGGCGAACAACTTCCAAGCAATTGGAACATATCAATGCTCAAACGCTATTACTGCTAAGGTGTCCGATAGAAGACACCGGAGCATCCTCCAACTCAAAGACCTTGGGTTTTAAAGCATACATTGCACTCTTTTCCTTCGGTCAGATTTATCCCAAAAAGGGTTTTACCGGCAAGGTTTTTTACGAGGCAACATCTATATGCTACCTAAGGAGAACTTACAAGTATTCAAAGCTTCTCTTTAATCAACCTCGAATATGGGGGGCCATCCCCGAGAGATCGCCTCCTCGAAGAAGTCAAGATGATCCAAAAAGGGCCTCGATAGGAAAATGATGTATCGGGCCAAACGGTCAAATGAACCGTGTCCGCATAGAATAATTGAACCCTTGACGACGAAAACATGCATACTTGTACCAAGTAATCAATGGAATACCTTCTACCATCAAAACGCCTTGCGCTTTACTATTTTTACAAGAAACGGCCCCAGAGCCAGAAATTTCCCGAACAATCGGGGACTGACATCAAAAACTCGAAGCCGTAAGACCTCTGGGCTGAAAACTTCGTACCGGCCCATGTTAGAGGTCGTACCGGCCCAACGCGTAAGAGCCCAAGCGCCGGCCTATATTAAAGGTCGAACCGACCCAACGCGTAAGAGCCCAAAGGCCAGCCTAAACGAGCCTCAGGGCCGATACTTCGGACCTAAAGGTCAATAAACTCAAGTCGAAACATGACTCGGGGACTAAGACCCAAACGATCAACTTTCAACAATTACAAATCGCCCAACGGTAGCACGAACCTAAGGGTTTAAATTTGAGGTCCAAAATTCCGGACCAATTGTCAACAAGAATCATAGTTTATTACTAAAAAGCAAAGGAAAAACAAGAAACGATGAAAAACGAAAGGCCTCCTGCATATATGTTGAAAAGTTCACAAGGGCACATTTACAAGGCCTATGTCTAAAGCCCTTACAAGGGCAGAGAGCAAATAAAACCCTAATCTACCACCGAGGCTATGCCTTCGATGGCTCCCTCGGAAGTTGTGCTTTCGACAGCACCGGCCACGACCCCCGGGTTTTCCACGGCCTCTTCCTCTTCGGAGATTCCGCCTCCATCTTCATCATCCCCCGAGCCACTGCTCAACTCGCCTTCAGAAGAAAGTAGGGCCGCAGCCTCCTCCTCTAGGGTCTTCACCTTCTCGATCTCGGTGGATAAATCGATGCCCCCCGTATATATGTCCTCGAGAGCCTGCCTCCGAGATTCTAACCGGGCATCCTTCATGGCTCGGGTCAATTGCAGCTCGGCCTCCTTGGACACCTTTCTTGCCTTAGTATTTGCAGTAGCAGCATCCTCTTTGTACGAGGATACGAACGCCTCGGCTTCAGCCCTAACCTCAGATAGCTTAGCAACCAACTCAGTGTGAAGATCCTTATACTTATTACTCTCCGCCCTCGCATCATCAAGTTGATGTCCGAATGAGACCACCTCCCCCCGGAGGGTATCTCTATCAGAGACTAGCTCACTCACGTACCGTTTGAGTTCGAGAATTTTAGAGTCCCTGGCTCGAAGTTCTTCCCTCATTAGGACATTTTTCTTCACAAGCTGCAAAGATCGACCCAAAGGTGTTAAAACACTGAAGTTGGATAAGCATATAGACAAAAAAAACGGGAACTATGCAACCTGCTCAGTAAAATGAGTCCTTTCTCGGGACGCCGCCTCCAAACAATCCCGAAGGCCACGAAGTTCCTCCTCCCTCTTGGTAGAAAGAGCTCTAAGCTCATCGGCTTCCGAGGTGAGCTTCATGTGCTCACCCTCGTAACGAGTCTGCTCGGTTCAGAACCTGGCAAAAGTCTGATTATAAAGCACCTTGGCCTAGAACCGTGAAAGAAACAAAGTTAGCAAGACAAAGATCGGGGCACCGAGCAGGATTTACGAAAAAATATACCTGCTCACAGAGCCTGTCGATCTCACTGAAAATAAGTGAGGCGTCAAGCTCAGGCTTTTCCTCAGGCACAACAAAAAGCCTTTCAAACACATTTTTGTCTCCGACGGGCGCCCCCACGTCGAAAGACTCTTTATTTTGGGCATCTTGCATCTCCCTCGGAGGAAAAGTCGATCCCAGAGGCGAATCACTCACTTCAATAACCCCGACTGGATCAATCGGGGTTGTATATTATTTCTGGAGAACTTCAGAACTAGACTCCCCCGGACCGCCTAACAAATGCACCTCAGCTCGAGGAAAATTTTTGCCGTCAATCGGCTTAGGGGTATTACCCGATACACCCTCAAAGGCCTCTTCAGCCCGAGCTAGGATAGCAACGGAATCAAGCTCCAATTGAGAAGCCACCAACTCAACAGTATGTGGGACGGTCAGGTTCCCTCCCCCCTGGGGTTCTACCAAGGAATCATCTTTCTTCTCGCCTTCAGCTCGGGGACTCCCCGACACTTCTAGAGTTAAGGTTGCTGAATCAACCTTAGGATCTTCCACTTTGGCCTTCTTGGATTTCGGAGAACGAGTCGACGACCTCCTTCGCTCTTTCTTCTCTTTGTCAGGTTTCGGGGTATCCGCTTCACCAAGCGGTACTTCTCTCATCAAAAAGGCCTCCTCCAGACCTGCGCAAATGCAAATTATAAACACAGGAAATGAGGACGCAATCGGTGATAGTTTTTTTGGGAGATTCGATAACAGCGGAAGTAAAGGCTCACCGTGGTCCTTGGCTTCCCATCGAGCCCAGGACAGATAACGTCGCACATGCTCAACGTAGGGGCAAATCGAATCTAGCTGGCTAACCCAACCTGAGAGGTTCTTAACCGCGGTAGGGTACACTACGACAGCTGCATCAGTGGAGGAAGTCAGTTCGTAGGAAGATTTGTCCAAAATAAAAGGAGAACATTTAATTAGCGTATCCACTTACGTTTCATGTTCCACCTTTCAGGCAACGGCATCCTCTCCACTGGAATCAGGTCCGAAGTCCTAACTCGAACGAAATAGCTCATCCACCCCCCGTTTCTAACATCGTCAATACAAGCAAAAGGGCTCTCGAGGCCCGACATTGGAGCTTGATCAGGCCCCCACAGAAAAGTCTGGGACTGTACATTCTGATCAGGTGGTCAAGGGTGAAGGGCATCCCCTTAATCATGTTCGCATAATATCTGGTCATGTAGACAATACGCCAGAACGACGGATGAATTTGGCCTAGAGTCATATCGTTCGCAGAAGTCGAGGATCACGGGGTCTATTGAAGGCGAGGATGTCTCCAACGGGCCAAGAGTAAATGGATAGGTATACACACTCAGGAAGCCGGCCTTGTATGTCGTTATGTCCTTCCCCCGAGAAGGAATCTCCACTTGCACCGCGTCCCCCCAGCAGCAGTCGGTCTTCACCTTTTCGGCTTTTGCTATTAAACTAATATATCGGGACATGGGTTCACATCATCCCAGCTTCGAAGAAGGTTTGTCAGTCTTCAAATCGGAGGTCGTTTCAAAGGCTCCTGGGATGCATTCCCCGACATGAGAATGTACTGTCGCTTTGCCCTTAGACAAGCATGAGGAAGAGGAAGGCACATCTTCCTGAGGGATAGAGGTGGAAGCTTTCGACATTCTTGTTAAAAGATTTCAAAGGAGAAATGAAATTATAATCAGAAGAGAGCACAAGAGAGAAGTAAGAAGAACTCTTTTGATGGTTTGATGATGCAGTGGAAAATAAGGGGTGAAGGCAGAAGTATTTATAGAAGCCAAACGTGTACGTTGGGGCGGGGCAAAGATAGCCAACCGTTGTAATTAATTCGAAGGCTTTTCAAGGGCTGTAAGGACGCGACCTTTAGATACCATAGTTGTCACGTCAATCGCTTGATAGGGCGTAACTAACGTCGTGATGGAAGTATCGAAGAGGCAAGAATTCAAGACCGTTTCTTATCATTTCACTCTAAGAAACGCGGGGACTATCTGTATACGGCTAAAATCAAAGAGTCCGATTTTGTGATCATTGTGACATTCTGTAGCTTCACCTGAGAGGCCCGAGGTGCATCTCAAGGTTCAACCCCTAGGGTCCCATAGCTCGACCTCGGGGAAGTACAAATTGGTGGCTACCATGGACAAGCGGGAGGTTCCCAAGGCACATGACCAAAGCTGACAATACCTGCAAGAGTAGTACTAGTCTGTACCAGACTAGTAAATAGTTGTACCAGCTATGTTTCTTTGTAATAATTACATATGTACCATGTTGGGATTCCCCCTCCTATATAAAGGGGACCCTTATCATTTTGTAGGACATGATATTGAATACAAGAAGAAGAACATTCTCTGCTCTCTAGCTTAAACATATTCTCCCTTGATTTTATTGTTTATATTTATTACATTGCTTACATTTATTGTGTTTCATTGATTGTTCGTCGTTTATCACTTATCATTGATCATAAAGAGCCCTCATCAAAGCTCTTAGAACTGTTAGTCCTTCATCGGCTATACACAATCCAACGCTTCAGCTCGACCTCGAGGCCCCATATAGGCTAGCTTGAGGCCCCGACGTTCGGCCACTCGATTTGTTTGTCACGCTATCTTCAAGCTCTTATCTTATTTTCTAGTCTCACGCTTAGCATCCATTGCCTAACAACTAGCATTAAAATAAATCACGTATTTTTAGAACCACAAAATCAAATCTAATTGTAGTTACCATTTTCAAGGTAAACAGAATGCATAAAAATGGGATTGGGCCCTACCACTCTGACCTCCGCCTCTCGGGCGGCTTCTAGCTCGCTGACCTTCACCTCTAACGGCCTGACCTCCACCTCTAATGGCTTGACCTCCACCTCTGGAAGCTTGACCCCCGCCTCTAGCTGGCTGAGCGGGCAGTGAAGAAACTGGTGCCGGAACCAAGGTACGAGAACTTTGTTGTGGCATGTCGCCCTGTGACCTGGGGCAAAATCTAAAAAGGTCCCTCGAATCTCCACAAGTATACGAAGCCCTCAGTTGCTGTGACTGCTGACCCTTGAACTAGCCTTGTCGACCTGGATAACCACTCTGATAACTCTAGATTGGAGGTGCACTAATAGGAGCTAATGGTGCACTGTAGGCTAGCTGCTCGGGATGAGATACATAAGGACCACGACTACCCGAAGCACCGTGGGATGCCTGAAGCACTAACTGAAATAGCCTAGGAGGATGTCCTCTACCAAAAGTACCCCTGCCTCCAGATGAGGCACCATTGAAACCGCCGAAATGATGAGGCCTCTTATCAGACACCGACCTACACCACAAACCATCTCGATCCGTTTAGCAATCTCTACGGCCCTCAGGAAAGTAATATCATCTCCGGTCCCTTTTGCCATCTGTAGCCTGATACTGAAAGTTAGTCCATCAATGAATCTCCTCATTCTCTCCCTCTCAGCGGGGAGTAAAATAACTTCATGGCGAGTAAGTACAAAAATCGGGTCTCATACCAGGTGACAGTCATGATACCTTACTGAAGACGCTCAAACTGTCTGCGATACTCCTCTCTTAGAGTGAAAGGAATGAACTTCTCTAGAAATAGATATGAAAACTGATCCCAGGTAAGTGAAGGTGAACCAGCTGGTCTAGTCAACACATAATCTCTCCTCCATCTCTTGGCATAACCGGTCATCTGGAACGCTGCAAAGTCGACCCCATTGGTCTCAACAATACCCTTGTTACGCAATACCTCATGTCAACAATCCAAGTAATCCTGTGGGTCCTTAAAAGGTGCACCACTAAAGTGAAATTGGAAGAGCTTTGTGAACTTGTACAATCTCATCAATCCCTCAGTAGACATTGCGGGCCTCTCCCTGGTCTGTGCCGCAATAACTGACTGAACTACCCCAACTGGCTGGGCTACTGGAGTCTGACATAGGGGAGCCATCTACTCCAGAGTGTGAGTAGCGGGAGTCTGTGCTCCTCCCCTAGCCTGAGAGATGGTTGGTGCCACCGGAAATGCACTATTATGGGACACACTCTCCATAAAGCCCATGATCACGCCCAACTCTAGTCCTAAAAAGGATAAGCGGTCGCTGCAAATATAATCCGGTCTAAAAGTCCGGAGTCGAATCCCACAGAGAACTAAGGCTTATCTATAGCTGTTTAATATCACTAAGAAGACAAGCTTGAACAATTCCTAAGTAATAATATTAAGATTTTTATGTCTAACTAATTAATTAACAAATTAAAGAAGTAAATTAAAAATTAGGGATACTAAGGGTTGGAGAAAAGATTAGGAGGTCTAGAGTTATGATTTCCCCAATTGTCGGAATCCTTCTAGCTATGTTCCCTACAATTTTGCCAATGTATTCTCTACTGATCGTGAGCACTTTAGGTGTCGTAATTATCTCTCGAGCAACTACAACAATCTACTAGACATATTCTCTCGAACTACGCTAGTTGGCTTTATCTAACCGCTCATTATGACCACGTCAAGGCTTTGTTATTTCTAAACCTGCCTTTAAACCCGCTGTATTAATTTCTCACATACGTTAGGAGTGACATTATTCAACAACTCCCTAAATATGTATCCTTTCTCAAGCAACACATAATAAATAGGCACAGTCAATCGACGACCATTCAATCAATAGCAACAAACACGTAATAGAACAAGTAGGGAAATCCAACAGCTCAATTATATAAAAACATAAGTAACAAGTATTTATCCTACAAAAGGTTCCATCAAAACCCTAGAAAACGAATTAGCTATTCATAATAGTATGCAAAAACACAATACTAGAATTCATAACCAATAATAGAAATAGGAAGAAGGAAGTAAAAAACTCGTAGAAGAATTCTCCGCCTTGCTCCCGGTGTGTTCTTGACTCCTTAGGTCGAATCCCCGGTCTCCTTAGCCTCCTTAGGTCTAAATTATGTCAAAAGTGTGTCCAACCTCCACAAAATACCATTTTTCCATGTATATATACCAAGTAGGGTCGGGCCCAAACAACTATACCTTCTCCTATACGAAAAAAGACAATTTTCAGGTCTAGACGCTCGGGGCTACTATCCGGGCACGGTATTTTCCCAGTGCACTGTCTCAGTCCGCTGTTGCGATTTCGACCGCATTTTTCACCCTGTTCCGTTTGGAATTTGGAAAAACGTAAAACATGAAAGTTGTAGCCCTTTGAGTTTTCCAACCATATATTATATAGCCCAAATGGAGTTCGGAGCAAAGAGTTATGTCTATTTTACTAGACAGTGCGCAATATGCCTACTTGAGTCTTCGTTTGTTCTTAACTATCAAATTTGACCTCCAAACACGATCCCGGCTTAATTCCTTGGGCTTTTACTCAGACTTCAAAGCTCCAAATCACTTGAATTCATTCCATAACATCTATATAGCTCGGAATCACTCCTACAAGGCATAAAACACACAATTAGTGCAAAACACTAGCGATTAAGGCGCAAACTCAACTAAAGTGCAGTAAATTAGAGTGTAATAATCGACTAAAATACGTAATTATAGCCTATCATCAACACCCCACACTTAAACCACTGCTCGTCCTCGAGCAATCAAACTACACTTTATATAGACACGACCTTTTTAAACAATTCTCCTAACTCGTCACACCAAGAATACTTAAAATATACTAAGCACAAAAGCGCAATATCTTCACCTCAAGATTTGACTCGCAAGTACCACGCATTATTCACAACTCACCCACTTACTCTAACATAGAGGTCACTAACATTACCTCTCCTTCATGAATCAAGTGCCCTCACACAACAAAAGAGAGTAGTTCCACACAATAAAATTTAAGAACACTTAGGAACTCAAGATAGAAAGAATTCACTCACTCTCAGAAATAACATTCATATGCCACAAAAGATGCACCATAGGCTTGCCCGTAGTGTACTACTCTACTAATCGAGCTCATTCAGTCTAGGATCAAGTAGGACTTTATTTGGTTGTAATGTAGGCTGCGGAACGGGTAGGATACATTTAGATATAAGAGTGACTACACCTCCCTAAGCACTTTAATACATATACTTTAACATTCAAGCTCATACTTATGTCAAATCATAACTCCACCTTCACATTAATGTATATTAACCCATTCTTCTTTAAGCACACTTACATCAAAAGCCACCACTTATCAAGGAACATTTTTTTCCGCAACAATACAACGATTTTTTCTTTTTCTTTCTTTTCAAATCAAGTGGCTCTTACTTTTTCAAAACAGTGCACCTTTCTCCTTATTTCATTAGTTCCACTCAAAAGCCAAACCAACCACCCCACACTTTAACTTTTACAAAGTTCATAACTATTCAAGTGCTCATAAGAGGTTAAAAGGTTCAAGTATATAGTTAATTCAAACAAATGGGTAAGTCTTGTAATGTGGTTGCCAAAGAAACATGATTACAGACTCAAAGGGGTTAACTACGAACATAACAATTAGGCGGGTAAAATATACATATCTGGATCAACAAAGAAACGCCTATATCACTTCCAAGACTAAATAAAACTACTGTTTCGCTTTGCAAACACACGGGGTAAGTTCTAGACATCAAATGAAATGCAGAGAATAACACACAAACCTCACACACACATGGCACTTAACTCACTCAGGATTAGATTCATTAAGACACTCTAGTCAAAGCAGTTATGCAAAGTTAAGATCATACAATTTAAGGTACTTATACAAGATCCGAAAAATGAGCCTAAGCGCCACAACCAATGTACTCACTATTCTCAAGGCATAACAAATTCAAGAGATATTTCTTCAATTCAAATCATCTCACACTGGCTCCTGCTCCTAAAAAAACTAACTACACCCGGTTCAAATAAATTCCTTGGAAAAGAACCGCGGCACAAAGAAAAACCAAGGGGGAATTGCTACACTACCTAACAAAAGAAAAGCTTTTTGTCCTTTTCTTTAGACTTAAATCCCTCAAGAAAATTATCCAATAGATCCATCGTTGGGAAAGTCCAATTTTATTTTTTTCGTTTTTCTAAAAAATAAAAAAAATATTCAACTAAACTAACACAACTAAAATAGCATAGAAAGTCACCCAGACAATCTCCTCACCCCACACTTAAAATTGTGCATTGTCCCCAATGCACATCATAACTATAAGAGGGTAACAGAAACTCCCTGGTAGGCTAAAGGCCGAAACACTAGCATCTCATGGGGTACTCAGACTTCTCTCAGGCTTGGTCCTTCGTGCGGGTACCTCACACTTAGTTCCAATCATCTGGTTTGTTGTTGCATCCTTCCAATAGCTTTGCTTTCCATGCTCCTAGAAAATCAAAAATCGACACTATAAGAGTAATACTATAATAAAGAAAATAAAATAAATAAAATAACAAAAAGCAGTAAAGCTGGGTTGCCTCCCAACAAGCGCTTGATTTAACGTTGCGGCACGACATGAATCACTTTCTGCCGCCACCTTGAGCTTATGAATGGAACCCCAATGTTGGCCCAAGTTTAGGTGAAGTTTTGAAGAATGACAAATGAACTCAGTCATGGACCAGCTCCATCATGTGAGGCACAGTATCTATCAACCTAGACATGTGAGATATACGTGAAGGAGATAAGTCTCAGTGATCAAGCAGCAATATCTCCTGAACTAATCGAAAAGGTTGCATATTGGATAAGGAGAGAAAGTATCCTTATGGGAAGAGGACACAATCCGGATAAAGGATAGGGTTGGAGTTTGTATTGTTCAAGGACTCAACTTCGATGGAAGATCAGCAATTGAGTCTCAATCAAACTCTGATTACTAACTCATTAAATAACAGTGATTGTTCTCTTTTACAGGTATTGCACAAATGCAGAAGTTAAACTAAACTGAGAGCAAAAGAGCGAGGCAATTTTGCAAGCAATTTATGTAAGATTCAAGTGTGCATTCCTGAAGCTACTTGGACAAGATAGAAGAACCAATTCCATTGTGTCTTTCTTTTATTTTAGTTCAATTGTAGTAGGTGTTTTAAAGTTGTACCTTTCCAGCTTTCATAGAAGCAATAGTATTAGGTACTTTGAGTATTCAAGTTAGAGTTAACTTGAAGGTGTCGCAACAGTTGAGGCTGTGTGCTACACTGGGATTAGAGTTTAATCCTTAGGTTTACAAGAGTTTTGTAAATGCTGTTTTGGCTCAGTGATTTTAGTGGAAGTTTGGGAAAATCCTACTGAGTAGTAGGTCGTGGTTTTTTCACCTTTTGAGCCAGGTGTTTTCCACGTAAAAATCTCTGTGTTCTTTATTTTATGTACTCTTAATTCTGCAAACAGTAGTAGTAAGTACACCTAAAAGAACGAGGTTCTTCTAGAGCGAAAATTGGGTACTACACAAATCACCCCCCCCCTCTTGTGTGGTATTGACGTTAAGAACATCAATTGGTATCAGAGCAGGTTATCCTTGAAGAGGTTAACACCTTAGGAGAAGATCAACATGAGTGCACCACCTAGAAACTGGGAAGGGCAATCCACTGTTAGGCCTCCACTTTTCAATGGTCAGTACTATTCTTGGTGGAAGAACAGGATGAGAGATCACATCATAGGGGAAGACTATGAACTCTGGGACATAGTCACTGATGGTCCCCTAGCAACCACAAAGAAGAATGCTGAAGGAGTTGATGTGCCAAAGACAAGGGCTGACTGCACTGCTGAAGACTTGAGGAAGTGGGAGAAAAATGCTAAAGCCAAGAAATGGCTTATGTGTGGACTAGGTCCTGATGAGTACAGCAGAATTCAAAGTTGTACCACTGCTAAAGAAATCAGGGACACCTTGCAAGTGGCTCATGAAGGAACACCTCAAGTAAAGAGGTCAAGAGGAACACTGTTGTATTCTCAATATGAGAACTTTACTATGAAGGAAGGAGAAACAATTCAAGAAATGTATACTAGGTTCACTACACTGACAAATGAACTTAAATCTCTTGGAAGGATTATTCTTGAAGAAGACAAGGTTGAGAAAATTCTGACAAGGGTTCTGCCAGTCACATGGGAAAGCAAAATCACTGCCATTCAGGAATCCAAGAATATTGCTACTCTCAGACTGGATGAACTGATTGGAAATCTTACTGCTTATGAAATGAGAAGGCAAACCATGAAGATGGATACACCCAAGAAGGAGAGAAGCTTAGCTCTCAGAATTGTTGAAGGTTCAGATCTGAAAGATGATGAGATAGCTATGATCACTAGAGATTTCAAAAAGTACCTGATGAGAGGAAAGGGTTCTTCAAGAGGTACAACCTTCAACAAGACAAGAGCTCCTGAGAAACAGACCAATGAGGGTTGCTACAAGTGTGGTAAGACTTATCACATGATCAAGAACTGTCCTCAATGGGAAATTGAGTGGAAGAAAGAAAAGGCTGAACGAAGGAACAAGTTCAACCAAAAAGGAACAAAGGTTCAACCAAGGCTATGGTTGCTGCTTGGGGAGAAACCTCAGATGAAGACTCAGAAGATGAAGCTGAAGAAGAGCAAGCACTGATGGCCATCGGAGAATCAGATGATGAACAAGAGGTAAGTATTCTTCATCTCAAAGACAAGATTAAATTTTTGTCTAAAGAAAGGTTGGCTGATCTATTACTAGACTTCATTGATGAGTCTGAGATAATTAACAATGAGAAGGAAGTTCTGTCTAGGGAATGTGTGATCCTAAAAGCAAAATGCACAAGTCTAGAGTCTAGGGCTAATGAGAGTGATAACACAAATGCTGAGTTGAAGAACCAGGTTCTTGAACTTGATAACAGTGTCCTAGAACTTAGGTCTGAAAACTTAAAATTGAAACTAGGAATTGGAAAGAAGAAAGATGATCACACATATCTCACTCTAGAGGAAAACCTAGGAAAAATGAAGGATGAATTGCATAAAAAGGATGAACTAATAAAAGTCCTAAAAGAAGATCTAGGAAAAGTGAAACATGAATTAGACAGAACATGCAAATGGAACAATGCCTCTGATGCACTCTCTTGGTTGCAAGAGCATCACAGTAGCAACAAGAGAGGACTTGGCTATGGGACTCAAGCACCAAAGTGGGACCCTAAAAGCATATACCTCACACTTCCTGAGAATAAAATATGCACACACTATGGCAAGACTGGCCATTACAAAAATGAATGTAATGCAAAAGTAAAGGCCAGTCAAAACAACAAAGCCTTTGTTCAAGAATAAAGTAAGCTGCCTGGGTGGGCAAGAAGGAATTTGATTCATCCTTTTGCCTATAGAAAGGGACCCAAATTAGTTTGGGTTCCTAAGACTAACCCCTGATTTCTTTTGTAGGTCCAAGTGAAAAGATGCATCCAAATATGGTATATGGATAGTGGTTGCTCAAAACATATGACTGGGAACAAGGACCAGTTCCTTTCACTTGAGAACTTAAAAGGAGGTAATGTCTCCTTTGGTAATGGAAAGAAAGGTGAGATCATTGGGGTTGGAAAAGTAGGAAAGACAGATTCTCATTCCATAGAGAATGTCTACCTGATAGATGGCTTGAAATATAGCCTAATAAGTGTGTCACAATTGTGTGACAGAGGTAACCTTGTGGCTTTTACCTCCACCAAATGCTTTGTGATTAACCTTACCACTGACAAGATTATTTTGCAGGGAAAAAGAGTTAACAATATTTACATTGCAGATTTGTCTACTCTCTCAGAAAGTGAACTCACCTGTTTAAGTGTGTTGGTTAATGATCCCCTCCTGTGGCACAAAAGACTTGGTCATGCAAGTCTAAATCAGCTTAACAAATTAGTCTCTAAAGACTTGGTGATAGGGTTACCTAATATCAAGTTCAAGGAAGACAAAGTTTATGAGGCATGTGCAAGGAGGAAGCAGGTAAGATCATCCTTCAAAAGCAAGAAAATGGTAAGTACAACCAAGTCGTTGGAACTGGTCCATATGGATCTATGTGGTCCAATGAGAACCATGAGCAGAGGTGGAAAGAAATATGTAATGGTGCTTGTTGATGATTATTCTAGATTTACCTGGGTTCTATTTCTAACCTCCAAAGATGAAGCATTTGACATGTTTACTGCATTTGTTAGAAAAACTCAGAAACAATTAGGAAATCAACTTGCATCCATTAGGTCTGATCATGGAACTGAATTTGAAAATCCAAGTTTGCTGAATTCTGTGATGAAAATGGTATAGATCATAATTTCTCTGCCCCTAGGACCCCTCAACAAAATGGAGTAGTTGAAAGGAAGAATAGAACTCTTGAGGACATGGCTAGAACCATGCTACTTTCTAGTAAATTGCCTCACAGCTTCTGGGCAGAGGCTGTAAACACTGCATGTTACATAATCAATAGATGCATGACTAGACCTCTTGTAGAGAAGACTCCCTATGAGTTACTTAAAGGGAGAAAACCAAACATATCCCATCTTAGGGCATTTGGTTGCAAGTGCTATGTGCACAATAATGGAAAAGACTCCCTAGGTAAGTTTGATCCCAGAAGTGATGAGGGAGTATTCTTGGGATATTCTTCACATAGCAAAGCATATAAAGTGTTTAACAAAAGAACTTTGTGTGTAGAAGAAAGTGTGCATGTAGTATTTGATGAAACTAACATTCTTTCTAAGAGACAGGAACATGAAGATGAAGCCATTGGATTGGTAAAGGACTTGACTGAAGCATCAGCTCAGGTCAAAGTGGCACCAACAGAAGGAACAGGTGATGGAACAGGTTCTTCCATACAGGGCAACCTGACAGGGGAAACTAATAAAGGAGGAATTGATTTAAATTCTTTGAGGAACCTGTTCATGATCCTGTTCCTCAGCAAATGGGTGAGACATCTAGCAGAAGAGAGTTGGTTGTGAAATCTCACAAGTATCAAAGTTCTCATCCCATTGAGAACATTCTTACTGATCCAACATCTGGAGTCAAAACTAGATCACAGTTAAAGAATCTGTGTGCTTTTGATGCTTTTCTATCTCTTGTTTAACCTAAAAATGTTATTGAGGCTTTGCAGGATGCAGATTGGGTGAATGCAATGCAGGATGAACTTAACCAGTTTGAAAGAAGTCAAGTTTGGCATCTAGTTCCAAGACCCAAGGACAGATCAGTCATTGGTATCAGGAACAAACTTGATGAAGATGGAACAGTTACAAGGAACAAGGCAAGATTGGTGGTCCAAGGTTACAGCCAAGAGGAGGGCATAGACTATGATGAGACTTTTGCTCTAGTTGCAAGACTAGAGGCAATCAGACTTCTCATAGCCTTTGCAGCACAGATGGAATTTACTCTTCATCAGATGGATGTCAAAAGTGCCTTCCTAAATGGCTACCTGAAAGAAGAAGTGTTTGTGAAACAACCTCCAGGGTTTGAGAGCAAGGAATGTCCTGAGCATGTGTACAAGTTAGACAAAGCTCTCTATGGACTCAAGCAGGCCCCAAGAGCATGGTATGAACGACTGTCAAAATTCCTGCTGGAGCATGGTTACAAGAGAGGTAAAATTGATAGTACCTTATTCTTAAGGGAAAAAGGTAAGGATCTCCTTGTTGTGCAAATATATGTTGATGACATAATCTTTGGGGCCACCACTGACAAGCTAAGTAAGGACTTTGCAAAATTAATGGGGAGTGAGTTTGAAATGAGCATGATGGGTGAGCTTAATTTCTTCTTAGGCTTACAGATCAAACAAAGTCCAAATGGAACCATGATCCATCAGCAGAAGTATACAAAAGAGCTAATCAAAAAGTTTAAAATGGAGGAGTCTAAAGAAATAGACACACCCATTGCAACTGCCACTAAATTAGATGTTGATGAACCTGGTTTATCAGTTGATCAAAAGTTGTATAGGGGTATGATTGGTTCACTCTTGTATCTCACTTCCAGCAGACCTGACATTGTTTTCAGTGTAGGGCTTTGTGCTCATTTTCAGGCAAATCCAAAAGAGTCTCACTTCACTGCTGTCAAGAGGATATTGAGATATCTGAAAGGCACCACTGATCTGTGCCTTTGGTATCCTGAAGGTAGTAATTTTAATCTAGTAGGATATGCTGAATCTGATTATGCAGGGTTCTTAGTGGACAGGAAAAGCACCTCAGGTATAGCACACTTCCTTGGTTCATGCCTTGTGTCATAGGCTACCAAAAAGCAAAATTTTGTGGCCCTATCTACTGCTGAAGCTGAATATGTTGCTGCTGCTTCTTGTTGTGCTCAATTGCTATGGATCAAACAACAGCTGGTAGATTTTGGTATTGAAGTGGGATGTATTCCAATATTCTGTGATAACACTAGTGCTATAAGTATGACAAAGAACCCTGTTCATCATAAGAGGACTAAGCACATAGATGTTAGACACAACTTCTTAAGAGATAACTATGAGAAATGATTGATTTCAATAGAATTTTGTGCTACTGATAAACAAATAGCTGACATTTTCACTAAAGCACTAAGTAGAGAAAATTTCGAGAGGAACAGGTTGGAATTAGGGATGATTAAGATCACCTAATAGGTCCAGTTCAGAATGCACAAGAAAAAAAAATGAAATTTTTTTTTTTGGTTAGGAGTTTTAACTTTGTGTAAATATCTAGATCAATTCTTACTCAGTTTGATACTTTAATTAGTATACTCCTGTGACATGTTTATATATATGATTCACTGATCTCTTACAAAGTTTCTTCTATTTTGGCATTTGAGGCATGTTCAAGAGAGTTCTAAATGAAGAACCTGGTTCATCAGTATGTGTTCATATGAAAAGCTCAGGTATGTTTTCTATACTCTGCACAATTAGAAAGATTATTTTTCCAATCATGAGCAGAAGTCCTACATTCATCAAATTCCCAGAAATTTTATCCGTTGAGCATTGAACCAGTTTCGTTCTCCTGGAACTCTAAAAATTGAGATTTTTGCCTAAAATCTAGCGAAGCCTAATAATCACTAAGAGACTGGAATTACACCCTGATTAGACTTCTACTTGACCTGTGAAAAGCTGCCGTTACTGCATTTAAGTCTAATCACCTTTAAATACACCACACCCCTCCTTCATTAGTCCATAACCATCAAAACTCTTCTCCAGTTCTGATCGCCCTCTTCTTGTCCAGAAATTCCAAATCTTCTTTCTTCTCAGAAATTCCCAAAACTCCTCCATAGTCGAAGAACCATGTCTAACCCCCAAGATAATCCTGGCACTCCCCCACCAGCATCTCCCTCTAACACATCCTCGTCTACTCCTCCTATTGAAAACCCAAAACCTAGGTTTCACAGGCAGAAAATGCTAGCTAGAAAAACTGTAGCCTTTGGAGCTTTAAGGAAAGCTCTAAGTGAGAAATTGAAGGCTAGCCAGAAGAAGAAAAGTCAGGCTCAAGAATCTGACTCAAGCTCTGAGTCTGATGATTTTATTTCTGCCAGCGAAGGTGAAGAACATGGGTCATCTAACACTGAAAATATTCAAGAAACTCCCGGTGAGGTAAATTCTTGCTTGGTATTCTCTGATGTTGTTGAAAGTGTAGAAAATAGGTTTGTCTTGGTTGGTCCTGTTAAAGATGTAAAGGGGACCGATACCAGTAGAAGAGGAGGTAAAAAGAAAGAAAAAGAGAGAAAGGGAGTCAGTGGTGATTTGAGGGGAAATAAGAAAGAAAAAGTACTGGCTATCTGTGGTGGTGTTGAAAAAGGTGGCAACAAGTCAGGGGGAAGTGGTTCTGGGGAGGCGACTGAAGGGCTTGTTAATTTAAGCAAGCAACAAGATGAACCTGGTTCATCTGCTGAGGAGACTTTGGCTGATCTTCTGAAGAAGGTTGGGGCCAGTTATGATCCAAAGAAGCGTAAAGCTTCCACACAAAAGGCTCCAACTGCTCCCAAGCCAACAAAGAAAAGCAAAATGTCATTCCCAAAACCTACTGTACCTTCAGTACCTAAGGGAAGAGCTACCAGGAGCAGGTTCAAACAAAGTGAAGCAGAATTACAGAAAGCTCTGGAAGAGAGCAGGAAGAAAAAGAGGGAGAAGGGAAAAACAAAGGTTATGGAGAGTTCTAAGGTTGCAGAAGAAGAAGAGGAGATGGAACTGGTCCATCAAGAAAGAGGAACAACTGAAGATGTTCCAACACCCAAACCAAAAAGTTCCAAGACTTCTTCCAAGAAGTCTTCCTCTGTACCTGTACCTGCTGAATCTTCTTTAGCCAAAAGAACTAGGTCTCTGTGAAGGTTAAACAAAAGAAAATTGTTGAAGAAGATGAAGAGTGGAGTGGTGGAGAAGAAGAAGAATATGAGAAAGAACAAGACAGGTTTGCCATCTTTGGCAAAAGAAATTTTTTGAAAGGAAGGCTGCTGAAAGACCTGGATGAACCAGAAATGAGGAGGTTGGTAGATGCTCTTACTGCACAAGGGTGGAAGGACATGGTCCTTGAATTGGATGGCAGGCTGGCCAGAAATGAACTGATTGAGTTTATGGCAAATGCCACTGTGAAAAATGGGGTAGTCTCCAGCTTGGTGAGAGGAGTAAAAGTGGAGTTTGATGCAGTCAAACTGGGTGAGATTCTGGGCATTCCTAGTGAAGGGTATGATGATTATACAAGGCAAAGGTGGCCATGTCTGGAATCTCTCCCCACTGCTCTTCAAATTACTAGAAATTTTTGTGATGCTGCAACTGCTGAAGATGTACCTGAAGCCAGGTTTGTGCAGAAAAGTGAGATGAGACCTGAGCACAAGGTCTTGTTTGAATTTGTTAACAAGTGCCTGCTACCCAGATAGGAGAGGAGGCATACTGCCAACTACATGGACCTGGTTCTTATGGAGTGCCTTGTGAGAGGAATGCGGATAAATTGGCCTGCTTTTATTGTCAAATTACTAGACAGGGTCATTAATGGCTCCAAGGCACATGCAACTCCATATGAGTTCATACTGACTACTGTGCTGGACTGGCTAAGGGTGCCTTTGAAGTAATGGGAGATGGCATCAAGCAAGTTTGGTGTTAAGACCTTATTGGCTTGTAACTATCCTGTCAATGCCATCCCAGTTGAACCTGGTTCATCTCTGAAGACACCTGTGAACAGCAAGGTTAGGGCTTTGGTTCAAGAGTGTGGAACTAAGGATGCTGAAATTGCTAGGCTTCAGGCTTGTGTTGCTGAATTGGAAGCTGAAAGAGATGGCCTTAGAGCTGAGCTAGCAAAAGAAAAGGAGAAAAGTGATGGGATGCTTCAGAATATGCTCAACCTTCTCCAAACCCAGCCCTCTAGTTCTTCCAAGCCTTAGGTCCTCTAGTTGTTGCCTTCTGAACCAGTCTACTACCCCCCAGTGACCCAGATTAGGGACTTTTTCTATTTTTGCTCATGTTTGGAAGGTTTTTTCTTTCTTTTTGTGGTTTGTAGGTGGAAACATATCTTATCAATGACAACTGCTGTTTCTCTTGTTCTATGAAGATGTTGTTCTTAACAGTTGAATGTGTTTGTTGATTATTGATGATTTAATCCATGTTTTCAATTGCAGTTGCCCAAGTGGCCATGAGTAATTACTAAATTCTGGGATTCACAATGTATGCAACTTTTCGATGATGCCAAAAGGGGGAAGAGATATTGTGCTTTAATCTTTATTCTGAATAATGTGATATTTATAACCTAATTAAACCTGGTCCTTGATGATAAGTTAAAATTCTAAGTTAAGTGTTGATGGTTAAGCTGAGTTCTTACAGATTTTTTGATCCATAAAAGCACAGAGTTTGTCATCATCAAAAAGGGGGAATTTGTTGGCCCAAGTTCAGGTGAAGTTTTAAAGAATGACAAATGAACTCAGTCATGGACCAGGTCCATCATCTGAGGCACAGTATTTATCAACCTAGACATGTGAGATACACGTGAAGGAGATAAGTCTCAGTGATCAAGCAGCAATATTTCCTGAACTAATCGAAAAGGTTGCATATTGGATGAGGAGAGAAAGTCTTCTCATGGGAAGAGGACACAATCCGGATAAAGGATAAGGTTGGAGTTTGTATTGTTCGAGGACTCAACTGCAATGGAAGATCAGCAATTGAGTCTCAATCAAACTCTAATTACTAACTCATTAAATAACGGTGATTGTTCTCTTTTACAGGTATTGCATAAACGCAAAAGTTAAACTAAATTGAGAGCAAAAGAGCGAGGCAATTTTGCAAGCAATTTATGTGAGATTCAAGTGTGCATTCCTGAAGCTACTTGGACAAGATAGAAGAACCAATTCCATTGTGTCTTTCTTTTATTTTAGTTCAATTGTAGTAGGTGTTTTAAAGTTGCACCTTTCCAGCTTTCATAGAAGCAATTGTATTAGGTACTTTGAGTATTCAAGTTAGAGTTAACTTGAAGGTGTCGCAACAGTTGAGGCTGTGTGCTACACTGGGATTAGAGTTTAATCCTTAGGTTTACAAGAGTTTTATAAATGCTGTTTTGGCTCAGTGATTTTAGTGGAAGTTTGGGAAAACCTACTGAGTAGTAGGTCGTGGTTTTTTCACCTTTTGAGCCAGGTGTTTTCCACGTAAAAATCTCTGTGTTCTTTATTTTATGTACTCTTAATTCCGCAAACAGTAGTAGTAAGTATACCTAGAAGAACCAAGTTCTTCTAGAGCGAAAATTGGGTACCACACAAATCACCACCCCTCTTGTGTGGTATTGACGTTAAGAACATCAGTAGTATTTTCTCATGACTTAGTGACACCCGAGGTCGGGCTTTTAATTCTGCATTTTGGTTTTGAATTTATCTTTTTATGGAAATTTCAGTATGAAAAAGGTTATTATCAAAGTTTTAATGAAATGTCGATTTATTTTGGGAATGTGTCGGCTGGCCTAGTTCTATGATAAGCGCCATCACAACCGGGTTGGTTTTGGGTCGTGACAAGTTGGTATTAGAGCCTATGTTACATAGGTCTCACGAGTCATGAGCAGGTTTAGTAGAGTCTTACGGATTGGTACGGAGACGTCTGTACTTATCTTCGAGAGGCTGCGGAACCTTTAGGAAAACTTCACATTCTTGAATTCTTGTCGTGCGAATCTGTTGATTCGGGTACTAATCTTATGATAATCTATTCTCTCGCAGATAGTGAGGACACGTGCTATCGGTCAAGACGCACGGCCGCCAGTACCACCAGTTGGGGCCACTAGAGGCCGAGGTCGCGGTCGAGGCCGTGGTAGGGGCAGAGGTGTAGCCCGCCCAGCAGTTGGGGCAGCACCTGCAGATCCACCAGCCGCCCCAGTTCATGATCAGTTCCCAGTTGTGGACGCTCTAGTAGAACCAGCTCAGGCACCGGCTGTGCCTACTGTTATCCCAGGTCTTCGGGAGAACTTAGCTCAGATCTTGACCGTGTGAACCAGTCTTGCTCAGGCGGTCTCTGTTTCTGCTACAGCAGCTACTTCCCAGGCCGGGAGAGGCACTCAGACTCCTGCTGCCCGTACACCCGATCAGGTAATTCAGGGACTACAGACATCGGAGGCACCACCAGCCCAGCCGGTTGCACCTGCTCAGGATTATGTGGTACCAGTCATGCCTGATGACGAGCAGCGTAGATTGGAGAGGTTTGGTAGACTTCAGCCTCCGACTTTTAACGGTACAGAGGGCGAGGATGTCCAGGGTTTCTTGGACAGGTATCAGAGGATTCTTCGTACATCGGGTATTCTGGAGACCAGTGGGGTGTCATTCACTACCTTTCAGTTTTCTAGAGCTGCCTTTACTTGGTGGGAGGCTTGTGAGAGGCGTAGGCCTGTTGGTGCAGCGCCCCTTACCTGGCAGGAGTTCTCCGTTCTCTTTTTGGAAAAGTATGTGCCGCAGTCCCGTAGAGAGGAGCTACACAGACAGTTCGAGCAGCTGCGTCAAGATGGTATGACTGTGACGCAGTACGAGATGAGGTATTCTAAGTTAGACCGACATGTTGTTTGGTTGGTTCCTATAGATAGGGACAGGATCAGGAGGTTCGTGGATGGCCTCGCTTATCAGCTACGTATTCTTATGACCAGAAAGAGAGCGTCTGGTGCTTCTTTTGAGGGGGTGGTGTCGACGCCCCCTTTTTCTAAAGCGAAATCGGGTTTACGACATTTGGGAAGACAAATCTATTCCCGTTTGGGAATTGGGTTTTTGGAATTGAAGAGTCGCCACCTAATGATTGAGTGCATTAGGACACTAAGAAGGGTTTTTGAGTTGGAAAACCAGAGTTCGGGTAAGGGCTAGAAATTATCTCAAGGGGAAGGTGTTAGGCACCCCTCAAGATCCACTAGTGTGGTTCCCGGCCATGCTGTGTTCTGATTTTAATGCAACTAGATACACAAAGGATTTTACACACAAGGGCTGCAAATAAATACGGGACAAGTATGTGGGATCAAGGTCTAAATGATCTACAATTTGTTTAAAAGGGGGACTAAACGCAGAAAATTAATCAATATATTGAATAAACAAAGAAGAAAAATCTGGAAGAAAAGGCATAATGCAGTAAAATTAAGGAGGAGTTTTGAGTAGTTGAAAAGACAGGATTTTATAGATATTAAACAAAGTTGTATAAGAAAAGGGGTCCTAGGTTTATAAATCACATGGATCATCCACACAATACCGATAGTCAATTGTACGCGTAGTGTTATCGTGTGATCATCATCTCCATGTCTACCCTTCCCACCCCGTTAAGGTATTAAATGCGAAATAGTCTCGTTTACTTATTGCATGCTATTACCCGTCCCACCTATCAGTCCCGGAGGCTTTTAGGACTACTAATCCTAAAGGGAAGAAGCTTGGCTTTTCAGAGGTTTAAAAAGGTTAAAATACTAAGGCGTCAAACAAAACACATGAAAGCAGTTATGGGAGCACAAAAACAATTAAGGCTCAGATAAACCTCCTTTTATCACAGAAAATCATGTAGTTTAGCATGTCTTACATGTACTGATTAGGTCGAAATTATGCTTAACGTTAGGCAGGCTGGATCATTACATATTTTCAGGCAAGAAGTTCGCATTAGGCTCGCCTGGCTGCAACTTATCGAAGACCAGTGCAATTAATTAACTACATACTTGTTTGCCTACGTGATGGCCTATAGTCATGGCATCTACTGGTTTCAGGAATAAAGAAACAAACTGATTAAGAAAGTTGCCAGTTTTAACAGAATGATGCGAGTTCTGTAATTAGTGCTATTCTTAAAACGGGTGATTAAGATTTGATTGATAATTCCTATAGGCATGCTTTCTAGCGTCATTGATTTAAACACTTTTTATAGGTGTAGCGAAAGCGCAGAAATACTATAAGCATGGTATCTGAGTACTGTTAGTTTTTAACCCTATAAATAGGTTTGCCTAGTGAACAATGCATGCGTGGAGTCTGGATTTCTGGTTACTTATAGGCGTGGTGTCCATATGGAGATGCAAAATTCCTATAGACATGGTATCTATGTGGATGCATAAACCTATAGACATGATATATATGTGGATGCATAAACCTATAGACTGGGTATCTACGTGGATGCATAAATGTTCAAAGTTGTAGGCAAGATACATGAGTACAGAAATATGGTAATTCCCTATGAGCATGATATCTACGTGGATGCATAAATGTGCAAAGCTGTAGGCAAGATACATGAGTACAGAAATGTGGTAATTCCCTATGAGCATGATATCTACCCCTTTGCATGCATGGTTACCCTTCCCTTTTCACTAATCACCCTAGAGGTTATTACAAAATTTTATTACAGACCAAGATGAATCAAAAACTAGAAATAAAATTACAATCAGAACTCTTAAGCTGCATCCAAGGAGCCTAATTCAAACCCAAGGTCTAACAATATGATATGAGCCAACTGCCAGGATCAGGTTCCAAAGCCTTTCTCATATCTGGGATGTGTCAAAGTTCCAAGGAATTTCAAGAACTCCAGGCAATGCTCACACTCAGATATCAGAACTGAATGAAAGTGCAGTGTGGAAGGGCCAGCCCTCTAATGTCCAAGTTTAGAGGGAGTTCAATGTCCCAAGGCAAGGCTCATTGGAGGGGGGCAGAACTTAGAGTCTAGGAATAAGTGTAAGTGCAGTAGAGGGGGTTAGGGAGAGCCAAGGCAGGCTAGTGGTCATGCCCAGCCATATGGTAGGCTGGCACACCCCTGACATGCTTGTCAGCCAACAATTAAGAGTAAAGACCTATTGAAGGTCAGACTATGGTCTGGACAGTGATTAGGACACTGCCAGACCAAAGACTCAAACTCAGCATACATATAAAGGGGAATGGGGATGGGAATTGAAAGAGTTTAGGACTCAAAAGGGTCCAGTTCATGTCCATGGACAATAATATCAAGTATTTCCATGTTTTTGAACCATAACTCAGCTATATAAAGGGGATTAGGGTTTGGGATTCATATAAGAACAGAAACAATGAAAGTAAAACTTGCAGAAAGTTACAGCATTTAGACAGCAAACCCAACAAGGAATGGACTATAGAATAAACACATAGGGGGAGAGGCAGGAATTAAACATAAGAACATACCAGTTGCAGAAAAGTAAGCAGAGAAAAGCAGGATTCTTTCAAGCAAACCCACAATCAGAGAAAGCCCTTTATGCTTGTGAATTCAGCGAACTCGAGTGTTTGTGAAATTTCTAAGTGTATTTGAAAGTATTCTGTGAAAGTAATCAGAATTGATCGTGTGTTGAAAGTGTAGAAGGGCATCCCCTTTTATAGTGTAGAGAAACAAGTAAGAAAGGTAATAAAACCTTTTAAAAATCAGTCACAAATATTCTCCCTTCAGTCAAGGGATTTTAATTTCAAACGGGAGAATGTAAATAACGAAAGGAAATTTGAGTAAAATTTGTCACAGCAGCATAAGAAGGGAGAATACATAAGGTTTATTTAAGGAAAGCATTCAACAGTACTCGATTTGTAAAGAGAAAGGAAAGGGAATCAATCAGACAACTAACAAAATCAAAGTAAACAGGTTTGATTCGAATGAACCCAGTCAGGAATAGGTAGAGGAGGGCTCAAACAAAGAAAATCAGTAGCAATCAGCCGAGACCCCATCAAAGGAGTCCAAAATCAATCAAGTAGTTGTCAAAACCTTTTGAAAGAGGAGTTTCTCATATATAAAGCAAACAAATCAAACAGAAAGTCTAACATTGCAAGGTTTAGGATCATAAAACAAAAGAATACGAGTTCAGTCATAGATTCATAGTGCGTCTGAAGGTCCAGGGTCCCAAAGTGAAGCCCTAATCCAGTTTATCAAAGAAACCCCCCAAATTCTAGGGTTTCAAATCTAATCAAACACAGAAATGAGAAGGCAAGTGAACAGACTCAAGGAGTCTCATGAGAAACAAACAGACCATGATAGCAGGTTTGAAACAATCAGAGAAAGAAAATCGATTTGAGAGCATAAAAGGACACGTTTTGGAAACTCGGAACTTAGACAAGTACAGAATAGACGAAACATGCTTAACAAGAACACAAACAGAGTTCAGAAAAGCAAAAGTCAAGAAACTCAGTAGTGAACACACATGGTAGAAGAGTGAGGAAAATTTAACACAGATTAATCATGTGAGCACACATATAAAAGAAAAGAAGGACAATACATGCGTAATAGAGAAGGAAAATATACGTGCATAATACAGACAAACATCTAAAAGAAAAGAACAGTAAGAATCAATAGACTTTCAGAAACCCTAATTTGAAATCAAACGATTTTTGAAAAGGAAATTTGGGGAAAACACTCAAAACGTCAAGAAGAACATAGACATAGCACATGTCTAAACAAATAACCGTGAAAGAACCTCGAATGGCTTAGGGTTTCAGAGAAACCCTAGAAGCGAGAAAGGCTTGGAAGAACAAGATCAGATCCTGAGTCGAAACGGTCAGGAATCAAGCTTCCAGTGTTTGAACATGCCGGAGCGTGGCCGGAAAACCATAGATCTACGGATCTGAGATGGATCTGAAAAGAGACCATCGAGGTCAAGCCTCCAAACCTTGAGTAGCTTAGGCTTAGGGGTAATAGAGGGTGAGCACAGGCCATCCATGACTGGAGACGCCATGGATTCCGGTGGGAATGCGGTGAGATAAGGCGGGAGGTGATTAGGGTTTAGGAAGGTTAGAGAGCGTTTCAGAGATGAGGGGTTTCAAGGGCGGCGCCTTTGTGCAAATGAGGTAGGGTTAGAGGGGTTAGGCGATTAAAAAAGAAAAGGAAGGATATTGGCCGTTGATCAAAATGATCAACGGCTCATATTTAAAAGAAAACCGGGCGGGTTTAGCAATTTGGTCGTTTATTTTGGGGTGGAATTGGGTCGAATTGGGGGCTAAAATTGAAAGGGAGAAGGGTTGTTATTGAAATAGAAATAGGCTGTGTTAAATAGCCAATTTTCCCTTTTTTTATTTTATAAAAAATAGTAATAATAATTTTAAAAGCAAATTAAAAATACTGAGCAAACAAATACTATATAAATGTTAATTTTAAAATACTGGAAATAATTTTATAATTATAAAATGCTATTAATCGTAAAATAGGCTATAATTGCAATTACATGCAATTTAGCTTTAAAAATACCAAATAAATTTGTAAAAATGTACAAAAATCACCTAATTA
>NC_031997.1:9359899-9363722 GCF_001879085.1 Nicotiana attenuata | reverse complement strand
GCGATGTTTAGGTTGTAGCTGAAATCTGATAGGCTGCGGGAACTGGAGCGGGATCCCTCCTGTTGAGATGGCCGTTGCTAGCCGGCGTACCTGCAAGTGAGCAATACAACGTATAATGTGCGTAAATTTAAACGTGATGCAAGTTCCCTTTGGACCATGAATGTTGTCTTTGGACGGTTGTCGACGTCCTCAGACCATGATGTCCTGGGCCATGAAGCGCATAATAAGGGATTCGCAGGCCATGAAATGATGTTCTTGGGCTATGATGATGGTGCCTCCGAACCATGATGCCTTTGAATAATGGTGTGCAGAATATAAAGCGGGGTCCTCGGGCCATGGCATGGCGTTCTCGGGCTATGAAAATGGTGCCTCTGAACAATGACGCCTTTGGACAATTTGGCGATATTTTAGCCCATGAAATGCAGGATTTGGCGATATTTCAGCCCATGAAATGCAAGATTTGGCGATATTTCAGCTGATAAAATACAGGACTTGGCGATATTTCAGCCGGTGTGAAGAAGAAATGTAAATGGCGATATTTCAGCCGACAGAAATTTAAATAAAGCTGGCGATGTTTCAGCTGATGTAAAGGAGAAATGTAAAATGGCGATATTTCAGCCGATGTAAGGCATAAATATAAATGGTGCTATTTCAGCCGACAAGGATCAAAATAAAGTTGGCGATATTTCAACTGATGTAAAGGAGAAATGTAAAATGGCGATATTTCAGCCGATGTAAGGCATAAATATAAATGGCGCTATTTCAGCCGACAAGGATCAAAATAAAGTTGGCGATATTTCAGCCGATAATGATTAAATATAAACTGGCGATCTTTCAGCCGATAAATGATTAAATATTAACTGGCGATCTTTTAGCCGATGCTGATTAAATATAAATTGGCGATCTTTCAACCGATATAGAGATTTAAATGCAGTTGGCGATATTTCAGCCGATGAAAAGCATAAATGGCGGTATTTCAGCCGATGTAAAGATTTAAATAGAGTTGGCGATATTTCAGCCATGCAGAGATTTAAATAAAGTCGGCGATATTTCAGCCATGCAGGATTTAAATAAAATTGGCGATATTTCAGCCATGCAAGATTTAAATAAAATTGGCGATATTTCAGCCAACAGTTGGAGACAATGCTTAGTTTCGGAAGGCAGAAAGGTAGCCTTATGCAATGCAAGAAAAATGCAGGATGGAGGTAGAGCTTAACCTCGGAAGGAAGAAAGGTAGCCTTATGCAATGCAGAGAATGCAGATGGAGACAGTGCTTAGTCTCGGAAGGCAGAAAAGTAGCCTTATGCAATGCAAGAAAATGCAGATGAAGACAATGCCTAGTCTCGGAAGGCAGAAAAGTAGCCTTATGCAATGCAAGAAAATGCAGATGGAGACAATGCTTAGTCTCGTAAGGCAGAAAAAGTAGCCTTATGCAGTGTGCGAAAATAGAGGTGAAGAGTGACAAAATTTCTTAGCTGAGAGACGATAGCTGCTAGTTGATTGTCACTGTGGCTGCTGGGGATGTTGCGTGCGAGTAACACTTGAAAATAGGTGATGATTCTAGGAGTTGTATTCCTGAAAAGTATGAGTTTGTAACCGTATCCGATAATTCTATGTCTTGGGGTACCTGCATTCAAAGAAAGATTGTGAGTTTTTTCAAGGGGGAAGGTTCGTTCGTCTTCCCGCGGACTGCGCTCGTGCTACTCGGCTCTTGCTTTCATTGGAGTAGCGTTGCTGACAAAGCTGTTTTGATAGTATTTATGCATGATTTAGCAAAATAATAAAATATGATGTAAATACGTAATAGATAAAATGTTTTTAGATGAACCGACGACTGCAACACGGTCCAAGATATCGCAACCTCTTTTGCTCCGGAATTTTGAGGGTCCTCCTCAAAATTCTGCCCCAGTTTACTGGGCCGGTGCCTCCGACGGCTGCGCGCGGTGATTGGCGGAGATCAACTTCGGAATTTTGAGGGTCCTCCTCAAAATTCTGCCCCAGTTTCCAGTATCGGGGAAAAATGGAAATTTTATTGAATTGTGACCGAACCCATAGGGCTGCCTACGTATCCCCTCTTAAACGGGAATCAGGTCAGGCATAGTTCAAATTACATCATACATAAATCATAATGATTACACATAATAGCGTTTGACTACATCTGAATTAATTGGCTTTGGCCAGACTTCTCCATCCATCTCTGTGAGTATGAGGGCTCCCCGGTTAGAACCCGGTGAACCATGTACAGACCTTGCCAGTTGGGAGAGAATTTCCCTTTGGCTTCATCTTGATGCGGAAAAATCTTTTTCAGTACTAACTGCCCTGGCACGAACTGTCTTGGTCTGACTCTCTTGTTGAAAGCTCTGGTCATTCTATTCTGATAAAGCTGACCATGGCAAACTGCATTCAGTCTTTTTCCGTCTATAAGGGCTAATTGCTCGTAGCGACTTTTTACCTATTCTGCGTCTTCAAGTTCAACTTCCTACATAATTCTCAGGGAGGGAATTTCTACCTCGGCTGGGCTGACTGCCTCGGTACCGTAAACCAACATATAGGGTGTCGCCCCAGTCGATGTGCGGACTGTGGTACGGTATCCCAATAGAGCAAATGATAGCTTCTCCAGCCACTGCTTGTGTTTTTCTATCATTTTCCTTAGTATCTTTTTGATGTTCTTGTTGGCTGCTTCTACAGCTCTATTCATCTGAGGTCTGTAGGCTGTAGAATTCTTGTGCTTGATCCTGAAGGTTTCACACATTGCTTTCATCAGGTCGCTGTTGAGATTGGAACCATTATCAGTGATGATTGACTCTGGGATGCCGAATCGACAAATGATACGATCGTGGACAAAGTCTGCCACGACCTTCTTGGTCACTGCCTTATATGATGCTGCTTCAACCCATTTGGTGAAGTAATCAATTGCCACTAGAATGAACCTATGCCCGTTTGATGCGGCAGGCTCGATAGGTCTGATGACATCCAGTTCCCCAAGCGGCAAACGGCCATGGTGAGCTTGTTGCATTGAGCTTGTTAGGAGGCACCTTTATCATATCTGCATGTATCTGACAGCGGTGGCACTTTCGAACATACTGGATGCAGTTTGTCTCCATAGTCATCCAGAAATAACCAGCTCGGAGTATTTTCTTGGCTAAGACAAAACCATTCATATGCGGACCACAGGTCCATGCATGAACTTCTTCCAACAACCTGGATGCTTCCCTTGCCTCGACACACCTTAGTAATCCCAAATCGGGAGTCCTCCTGTACAGGATTCCTCTGCTGTGAAAGAAGTGATTGGATAACCTTCGTAGTGTGCGCTTTTGAGTAGTGTTTGCAAGTTCTGGATACTCTCCTGTTGACAGGTACTTCTTAATGTCATGAAACCATGGTTTTCCATCTGCTTCTTCCTCGACATGAGCAAAGTAGGCGGGTTGATCCTGGATTTTTACTGGGATGGGATCAATGAAGTTCTTATCCAGATGTTGAATCATGGATGATAGAGTGGCCAATGCATCGGCGAACTCATTCTGTACTCTGGGGACATGTCGGAATTCCGTTTTTGTAAATCTCTTCCTCAACTCTTGTACATGATGCAAGTATGGTAGTATTTTGGAGTTCTTGGCTGCCCATTCTTCTCGGACCTGATGTATGAGCAAATCTGAGTCCCCGATCACTAGTAACTCCTGAACGTTCATGTCAATGTCTAGTTTGAGCCCTAAGATGCAGGCTTCGTACTCGGCCATGTTGTTGGTGCACGAACACCTGAGTTTGGCGGACACCGGATAATGTTGGCCTGTTTCTGATACTAGAACTGCTCCTATGCCAACTT
>NC_031997.1:9354395-9357965 GCF_001879085.1 Nicotiana attenuata | reverse complement strand
CATCTTCCAAGATCAGGTTCTTCATTGCTGCTAATGCTTCATCTTCCTCTGACCCATATATGATGTCGGCCGGCTGGAAAGTCTGTTCCAGGCGGGGTATAGGGTGCTCCAGCTGATAGTAAAGGCCGCGCCATGGTGGCGACCAGTTCCTGAATTCTTGCCAAGTGTATCCATACCCTAACCCGAAAGTGGTGCCATGCTTCTTCAGTTTGATAGGCTTGGTGATTCCCTGGAGGTTCTTGCCGAGCCCTTTGCCAGGTTCATACCCGCTCCAGTTTAGTATACTCTCTATCTTGTTATCCCACCACTTATCTTTGTCCACGGCGTTGACTCGCTCAATCTGGTGGTAGGTTTCTCCTCCTAGCTTCCTTCTTCCTTCAATTGCTGGGATGGTTTGGCGACTGTATATGGTGTTACTCCCGTCACCATGAATAATCACTTCTTGGTGATTCCACTCGAACTTTACTGCCTGGTGCCGGGTTGATGCTACGGCTCCAGCGGCATGGATCCAAGGTCGTCCCAGTAGTAAGTTGTAGGATGCTGGGATGTCTTTACTTGAAAATCAACATCGAACAAAGTTGGCCCCATTTGCAAACATAAACTGATTTCCCCAATAGTGGACCTTTGGGAGCCATCAAAAGCTTTGACGTTGATAGCCCCATCCTTGATTTCATGCAGACTCTTCCCTAGTGTTCTGAGGGTCACCAGTGGACAAATGTTGAGGCTGGACCCTTCGTCAATCAAAGTTATGGTGATGAAATAGTCTTCACATTGCACAGTGATGTGCAACGCTTTGTTGTGGCCTAAACCTTCAGGGGGTAACTCATCCTCGTGGAAAGTGATCTTATGACTCTCCAATACCTGCCCGACCATGTTCGCCATTTCTCCCCCAGTTATATTGCTGGGTACATACGCCTCGCTTAGTATCTTCATCAGAGCGTTCTTGTGTGTCTCGGAGCTCTGCAGTAGAGCTAGGATAGAGATCTGCGTTGGTGTTTTGTTTAATTGGTCGACAACTGAGTATTCTTTTGCCTGTATCTTCCGCCAGAGATCATCCGGCCCAGTTTCCATAGGCCGTCTAGAGGCCTGCTTTCTTGATTCAACTAAGTGCTCCGGAGTATAAATTCTGCCAGTCTTGGTCATACCCTACGCCACAATTGCTTCTCCAGACCTAGTCTTTCCCTTCCTTCTTGCCTCGGCGGTGTAATCCCAAGGAATGGCCTGTGTATGGAATGGCATTACGGCTGACGTTGCCATAGGAATGGGCACTCTCGTTTTGGGAGGCAACACAGCAACTTCGAATGGTGCAGGTGCTTTTGGAGACCCAAACTTCACCTCAATTGGCTCTGCAGTCTTTATGGAGGACGGTGTTTCAAACTCAAGAGGCACAGACATGTTTACTTCAGCATCCCTAGAGGGCCGGATCTGGACTACAATTGGATTCATTGTGACGGCTGGTTTCTTAGGCTCATCACCCCCGGCAATTAATCCAATCGACCCCTTGGGATCCCAATCATCTTCCACTTCAATCATATGCACACCACCACCCTTATGATCAGGCAAGGGATTGTTTCGAACATTAGGAGCAGGTTCTTTGGCCACGATGATTTTGTTGTCAATTAGAGCTTGGATTTTGTCTTTCAGAGATCGGCATTCATCGATGGTATGTCCTTTCATGCCGGAATGGTATGCACAGGTTTTGTTTGGGTTGACCTTTTGGGAAGGATTTTCTGGAGTTATGGCAGGGATTGGGGTGACGTAAACGACTGCTTTGAGTCTTTCATATAGTTGGTCGATTGGCTCGGCGATGGCGGTGTATTGCCTGGGAGGTTTGCGGTCAAAGTTAGGGCGTGGCCTGGGGAAGTTTTGGCGGGCGGGAGGTGATTGGTAGTGGGCATTATAGGCTTGGTAGACGGGTGCAGGTTTGGAATATCTTGGTGAGGTGGGTTGATATGTGGGAGAGGGAGATGATTGGTAAGCAGGTGATGGAATTTGGTAAGAGGGCGGAGGTGCTTGGTAATTGGGAATAGGCTGGTATGTGATGGGGGTACCGGGTAGGCTTGGTATTTTACTGGGGACTTGGTTCTCTGTGCAACTATCACGGCACTCACGTCCTTTTTCTTGGACACGCTACCAGATTGTAGGGCTTTGTTGGTAGCCTGCAGTGCTTCAAAATTAGTGACCATTCCGCTCTTAATGGCCTCTTCAATCCTTTCTCCCAGCTTGATGATATCGGAGAATTTCTGGCCCTCTATCAACATTAACCTCTCATAATACTGCGGATCTTGCGCTCGGACGAAAAATCGGTTCATCTGCTCTTCCTCTAAGGCCGGCCTGACCTTAGCAGCCTCGGATCTCCATCGAGTAGCATACTCGCGGAATGTCTCAGTAGGTTTCTTTTTCAGATTCTGGATGTAGAAGACATCTGGTGCATTTTCAGTATTGAATCTGAACATATCCATGAAATCGGACACCATCCCTACCCAGCTTGTCCACTTCTTGGGATCTTGGCTGATGTACCAAGATATCGCGTCGCCTTTCAAACTTCTCATGAAGAGTTTCATGCGAATCTTTTCATCTCTTCCTATGCCGACTAGTTTATCGCAATATGTCCTCAGATGGACTCTAGGATCCCCCGAGCCATCAAACATTTCAAACTTAGGAGGTTTGTACCCCTCGGGAAGTTCAATGTCCGGCTGTATGCAAAGATCCTCATAATTCAGCCCTTCAATGCCTTTGTTTCCTTCAACGCCCTGTACTCGACTGGTCAATTTCTTGAGCTCGGCAGCCAAGTTCTTGATGAGAGAATCTTTGTCATCAGATTCTGGTATGTTTGTAATGGGTTTGGTGTAGTGTGGCAAGGTTTCCACATATATGGGAGTGTGGTAGGGATGATCATTTGATGGTTCAGGGATGAGGAGTGGAGTGTTGTTGGGATGTGTGTTGCAATGAGTAGCGGGCTGTTTCTGCGGCTTTGGGATGGGGTGTTGAGCATTGGGAAAGTTGACGTTTGGAGTAGTGAGTGAGAATGACAGACTTGCCAAGTTCCGAAATTGGTCTAGCTCTTCTTGAAATTTTAGTAGCTTCTGTTCGAGCTGCGCGACACTTTCTTTGGATACTTGAACACCCTGAGGAACTTCTACCCTTTCAGCTGAGTCGTCCTTTCTGATGTTGTTCACGTTCTCCATCTTTGCTTTGTTTTTGCTTTTGATAGGACTTGGAGGAGGAGGAGGTGGAGGGCCCTTAGATCTTGTGGAGTAGGATGATGATGCCAGAATGCACGAACTAACCTTTTTGGGAAGGGGAAATAAAAATAAAAGTAAAAACAACAAAAAGGTAACAAGTTAGTACGGATTCTGAGAAAGAAATATTGCAGTATTTAAACACACAGTACAAGAATATAAATCGTGTCCTAAATTGGGTGCCTCGTTGTGCCCGAGGTAGGCCTAGCGACAAGTTGATTTGGAGAACTTATAATGCTAAACGCCTTATTTTATTGATAAAAATGAGACGAATCCCAAAACGACACTAAAATTGCATAAGGTAAAAAAATGTCACTAATGGCCGTTG
>NC_031997.1:9321260-9336154 GCF_001879085.1 Nicotiana attenuata | reverse complement strand
CTGCAGAAGCAGTAAAGTAGACATGGATACAAAAGCTGTAAATAAACACATTGTGATGATGTTGAGGCTTAAATTAGGACATACCAGTTTCAAAGAAACAAATAGGGAAAAAGCAGTAGGTCTTGTGAACATGCCACAATGCAGGCAAAGAGAGAATACTATTATGAGTAAGTATGAGTTCAGAAGAGTTGTGAATTGTGAAGTGAAGGATTGTAAATCATGTGTGCTGTGTGTTAAAGAGTCGTGCATTTATAGTGTTGAAACCAGGCCAAACAAGGTAAGAAAATAGTTAAGGAACTGATTATCAATTAAGCATCAATTACACAAGACTTCCCTTTAATTAAGGGATTCGGATTCAAACGGGTAAAATAATTTAAGGAAATAAATTGAATAAGCCTTTGTGCAAAGCATGTAATTAAGGGCAAATACATAAAAGGTTATTTAAGGATAGGGTTTTGAAGTACACGGTTGTACAAATAAGGTAAGAAAATCAATTAACAACCAGTAAATCAAAAAATCAAGGATCTTGTAATTACTGAACTATGAATGAACCAAGTCGCAAAAGCTGAGAAGGGTTTTAACTTAGGTCGAGTCACAGAGAGAATCAGCAAACAAGGAAAGAAAAATCAATCTGACATACTCAAAAGGAAGTATGAACTAATCACAAATTTGAAAACCATTTTAGAGGGAAATTCATTGCATATAAAGAGAATATAGACATGTCAAGCATGAAAGAAGATTTTGTGTTATTGTAAAAATCAGTAGAAAATAGACCACAGAAGCATAGTTGTCACGTAGGTTAGCAAAAGTAGATAAGAAGTATCGTTTAGTAGCATACAAAGGATCCGATGTACAGTTCTTAGAAGAGTTTAGCAAAATCTGGAATCGTGTGAAAAACAAGTGTTTTGAAACTCATTTCAGAGAATCGAAATAGGTTCAGAGGTCTCAGAAAGAACTGAAACCTCTACCATGTTCCTCTCAGCAAATGAAACTGAGAAACATGATAGAAAGGCAACATGCAGAGCACAGTAGAAGAGCTCAAAGAAAAATAGAGTAGAAGAAACTAACACGAAAAAAAATGGAAAAAATGATAAGATCAGTAGCAGAAAACATGCTGAGAAGTTTAATAAGGAAACTTAAGAACATAGTAATGGAAATATAGTAGGGGAAATATATCAGAACACAATAGAGAAGATACAGTGGAGAAAGCATACGAGAACACAGTATAGGAAAATACAGCAGAAAAAGCATGTAAGAACATGGTAGGAGAACATATAGGAACATAGTAGAGGCAAATACACACAAAAGAAAAGTGAAACATTTAAAACTTTTCAGAAAACCCTAGATCGGAAAAGAAATGGTTTTGAAAGTAATTTTTGCAAGCAAAACCAGAGAAATCGTTTGAAAACTTAAGGAAAGCATAGATACACAACGGATCTAAAGGAATCGGAGAAAACCTCGAAGGGTTAGGGTTTCAGAAGAACCCTAGAAATGAGAAAGGCTTTGAAAGGTCACCGATCTAAGTCGGAGAGGTCAAAGTCAGGCTCGAGCAACCATGATGCGCTGGAGCAAGGCCGGAGATGACTGTGGAACTCGAATCGAACGAAGCCTGGACCAAACTTCGTCGTGGTCAGGCCTTGAATCTTCAAGGGCCAGGCATGTAGGAGCAATAGGAGGTGGGTATAGGGCCTCCATAACCTTGGAAGCCATGGATTCCGGTGGCTTTCAGGGCAGGGTTAGAGAAGATTCGAGAGAGTTTGAGAGACTGGAGGGTTCAGAGGCGGCTGGTAGGTAAAAGTGATTAGGGTTTTGAGGGGTAAGGGTAAATTAAAAAGGAAAGATTAAAATGTGGCCGTTGATCATTTTGATCAACGGCCTGGATTAAACGGGGGATCCGGGCGGGTTATGTAGTATGGTCGTGGGTTGGGTAATTTTAGGAGTTGGGATGGGCAATTGAAATTAAAATTGGTTTGGATTAGAGGTGCCAAATCTGGCCGAAATTGAAAAAAAATAGGCTAGCATTTAAAAAGCCATTTTCCCTTATTTATTTTATAAAAAATAGTAAAATATTTTCTGGAAACAAATTAAAGATACTAAATTAATTAATAATATATAAGTATTAGATTAAAAATATCGGACTCAATTTTGTAAGTATAAAATGCAATTAAATCTTAAAATAGGCTAATATTGTAATTATATGCAATTTAGCTTTAAAAATACCAAATAAATTTATAAAATATACAAAAATTATGTTAGCTACATTTTAGCATAAATATAAAATTCTAATAAATAAACTACCAAAAATAATAATTGTGGAAATAATCAGTGGGTTTTTATAGATGAAAAAGGGAAATAAATCATTTTAAAAACCTTAAAATTATGGGAAAAATAGCAAAATGCTTGGATATACTTATATATGCGTATATAAGCTATTTTAAAGATATTTCACATATAAAAAAAATAAGCAGGGAAAAAGTGGGTATCAACAGCTGCCCCTATTTACCCGGGAAGGATGAAAGAGTTGTCGGGTAAAGACATGATGACCAATTTTGATCGAACGAAATATTTTGAAGAAAATCTGGCCGTGCTCCGGCTTCTGAGCTGCCTGCATATCCCTGGTTTTACAGGAATCAGGCCGTATGTAGTTCAGGATCCGTAGGCGGAGTATGCCGATGGAGACTCCTCAAGAACGGACGCAATATTCAGGCTGGGATGAATGGTTAAGGTTTAGTAGGGCTGCGGGAACTGGGGCGGAATCGCTCCTGCCGAGACGACCGTGGCTCGCCGGTTTACCTGCAAAAAAACAATACAAACGCATATCGTACATAAATTTAAACGTGATGCAAGTTCCCGTTGGACCATGAATGTTATCGTTGGACGGTTAGGATGACGTCTTTAGACCACGATGTCCTGGGCCATGAAGCGTATAATAAAGGATTCGCAGGCTATGAAATGATGCTCTCGGGCTATGAGAATGATGCCTCCGAACCATGATGCCTTTGAATAATGATATGCAAAAGATTAAAGGGATCCTCAGGCCATGGCATGGTGTTCTTGGGCTATGAAAATGGTGCCTCTGAACAATAACACCTTTGGACAATTTGGCGATCTTTCAGCCCATGAGATGTAGTAGGTGGCGATCTTTCAGCCCATGAAATGCAATAGGTGGCGATCTTTCAGCCATGCAGATGTAAGTAAAGTGGCGATCTTTCAGCCATGCAAATGTAAATGAAGTGGCGATCTTTCAGCTATGGAAATGTAAATGAAGTGGCAATCTTTCAGTCATGCAAGCGTAAATAAAGTGGCGATCTTTCAGCCATGCAGATGTAAATAAAGTGGCGATCTTTCAGCCATGCAAATGTGAATGAAGTGGCAATCTTTCAGCCGTGCAGATGTAAATAAAGTAGCGATCTTTCAGCCATGCAAATGTAAGTAAAGTGGCGATCTTTCAGCCGTGCAAATGTAAGTAAAGTGGCGCTCTTTCAGCCATGCAAATATAAATAAAGTGGCGATCTTTTCAACCGTGCAAATGTAAATGAAGCGGCGATCTTTCAGCCATGCAAGCGTAAATAAAGTGGCGATCTTTCAGCCGTGCAAGTGCAAATGGAGACAGTGTTTAGTCTTGGAAGGCAGAATGGTAGCCTTATGCAATGCAGGAGATGCAGATGGAGACAGTGCTTAGTCTCGGAAGGCAGAATAGTAGCCTTATGCAATGCAGGAAATGCAGATGGAGACAGTGGTTAGTCTCGGAAGGTAGAATAGTAGCCTTATGCAATGCAGGAGATGCAGATAGAGACAGTGGTTAGTCTCGGAAGGCAGAATAGTAGCCTTATGCAATGCAGGAGATGCAGATGGAGACAGTGGTTAGACTCGGAAGGCAGATTAGTAGCCTTATGCAATGCAGGAGATGGAGATGGAGACAGTGCTTAGTCTCGGAAGGCAGAATAGTAGCCTTATGAAATGCATGAGATGTAGATGGAGACAGTGCTTAGTCTCGGAAGGCAGAATAGTAGCCTTATGCAAGAGATAAATGGTAATAGAGTTTTCTTAGGTGATTGCGATATTGTGGCTGCTGGGGATATTGTGTGCGGATAGCAACTGTGAATAGGTGCGATGGTTCTGAGAGTTGTGTTCCTGAACAATATGAGTGTATAATATGTTTGATGATTTTGCGACTCGGGTGCCTGCATCCAAAGAAAAATCGTGAGTTTTGTAAAGGGGAAAGGTTAGTTCGTATCCCCGCTGGCTTTGCTTGACCTGCTCGGCTCTGTCTCGCTGATATTGGTATGTATCATTGGGATAGCGTTGCTAAACAAAGCGATTTCGATAATAAACATGCATGAGTTTGTAAAATGATATGACATAAGTATATAGTTAAGAAATAGCTTTTTAGATGAACCGACGACTGTGACGTGGTCCAGGACATTGCCACCTCTCTTGCTACGGAATTTTTAGGGCCCTCCTCAAAATTCTGCCCCAGTTTAATGGGTTGACTTTTCTGACTGCTGGTCCCGATGATCGGCTGAAATTACTTCGGAGTTTTGAGGGTCCTCCTCAAAATTCTGCCCCAGTTTCCAGTTTCGGGGGAAATGAAAATTTTATTGAATTGTGACCCAACCCATAAGGCTACCTATGTATCCCCTCTTAAATGGGAATTAGGTCAGACGTAGTTCAAATGTGATCATATAGGAAAACATAAGATTACACATACTAACGCTTGACTGCATCTGAATTGATTGGTCTTGGCCAAACTTCTCCATCCATTTCTGCAAGTATAAGGGCTCCTCCTGTTAGAACTCGGTGAACCATGTATGGGCCTTGCCAGTTAGGAGAGAATTTCCCTTTGGCTTCATCTTGATGCGGGAAAATTTTCTTTAACACCAGCTGCCCTAGTGTGAACTGTCTCGGCTTGACTCTTTTGTTGAAGGATCTAGACATTCTGTTCTGATAAAGCTGACCATGACATACTACATTCATTCTTTTCCCATCTATCAGAGCTAGTTGCTCGTAACGACTCTTCACCCATTCTGTGTCGTTGAGCTCAGCTTCTTGTACGATCCTCAAGGAAAGAATTTCTACCTCGGTGGGAATGACGACTTCTGTACCATAAACAAGCATATAGGGAGTTGCCCCGGTTGATGTGCGGACTGTGGTGCGATACCCCAATAAAGCAAATGATAGCTTCTCATGCCACTACTTATGCTTCTCTACCATTTTCCTTAGTATCTTCTTGATATTCTTGTTGGCGGCCTCTACGGCTCCGTTTATCTGTGGTCTGTAGGCTGTAGAATTCTTGTGTTTGATCTTGAAGGTTTCACACATGGCTTTCATCAGGTCACTGTTGAGGTTGGAGCCATTATCAGTAATGATGGACTCTGGAATTCCGAACCGACAAACGATACAGTTGCGGACGACGTCTGCCACGACTTTCTTGGTTACTGCTTTGTAAGATGCTGCTTCGACCCATTTGGTGAAATAATCAATTGCCACTAGGATAAACCTATGCCCGTTGGAAGCGGCAGGTTCGATTGGTCCAATAACATCCATTCCCCAAGCGGCGAACGGCCATGGTGAGCTTGTTGCCTTAAGCTCATTGGGAGGTACCTTTATCATGTCTGCATGTACCTGACAGCGGTGGCATTTCCTGATATACTGGATGCAATCCGTCTCCATTGTCATCCAGAAGTAACCAGCTCGGAGTATTTTCTTTGCCAAAACAAAGCCGTTCATATGTGGACCGCAGGTCCCGGCACGAATTTCCTCTAACAGCCTGGATGCTTCTTTTGTGTCGACACACCTTAATAGTCCCAAATCAGGAGTCCTCCTATATAGGATTCCTCCGCTGTGAAAGAAATTGTTGGACAACCTTCGAAGTGTGCACTTCTGAGTAGCGTTCGCAAGTTTTGGGTATTCTCATTTTGCCATGTACTCCTTGATATCATGAAACCAAGGTTTTCTGTCTGCTTCTTCCTCGACATGAGCACAGTAAGCTGGCTGATCATGGATCTTTACTGGAAATGGGATCAATAAAGTTTTTGTCCAGATGTTGTATCATGGATGACAGGGTAGCCCACGCATCGGCGAACTCAATCTGGATTCTGGGAACATGTCGGAATTCTGTCTTTGTGAACCTCTTCCTCAACTCCTGTACATGATGCAGATAAGGGAGTATCTTGGAGTTCTTGGTTGCCCATTCTTCTCGGACCTGGTGTATGAGCAGATCTGAATCCCCAATTACTAGCAACTCTTGAATGTTCATATCAATAGCCATCTTGAGCCCTAAGATGCAGGCTTCGTACTTGGCCATATTGTTGGTGCATGGGAACCTGAGTTTGGCAGACACCGGATAATGCTGACCGATTTCTGATACTAGGAGTGCTCCTATGCCGACTCCTTTGAAATTTGCTGCTCCATCGAAAAACATTCTCCACCCGTCATAGGATTCTGCAATATCTTCTCATATGAATGATACCATTTCGTCAGGAAAATACGTTTTCAGGGGTTCGTATTCTCCATCCACAGGGTTTTCGGCCAGGTGATCTGCTAGTGCCTGTCCCTTGACTGCTTTCTGAGTTACATAGACAATGTCGAATTCACTCAACAGGATCTGCCACTTGGCTAGCTTGCCGGTGGGCATGGGCTTCAGAAAGATGTATTTCAAAGGATCCATCCTTGATATGAGATATGTAGTATAGGCACAGTAGTAGTGCCTCAACTTCTGAGCCACCCAAGTTAGAGCACAACAGGTACATTCTAACAGAGAATACCGGGCCTCGTACGGAGTGAACTTCTTGCTGAGATAATAGATGGCCTGCTCTTTCCTTCTCGTTTCATCATGCAGCCCCAGGACGCACCCGAAGGCACCATCTAACACTGCGATGTAGAGTAACAGAGGTCTACCTGGTTCAGGCGGGACTAAGACTGGTGGTGTTGACAGGTATTCCTTGATTCTGTCGAAAGCTTTTTGGCAGTCATCAGTCCATTCGGTGGCGGCATCCTTCTTCAACATCTTGAAGATTGGCTCACAGATAACTGTAGATTGTGCTATGAACCAGCTGATGTAGTAAAGTCTCCCCAAGAAACTCATTACGTCCTTCTTGTTCTTTGGCGGTGGCAATTCTTGAATGGCTTTGATCTTCGATGGATCCAGTTCTATTCCCCGGCGACTCACAATAAACCCAAGCAATTTTCCAGCTGGAACCCCAAATGCACACTTCGCGGGATTCAGCTTTAGGTTGTACCTTCGTAGTATATTGAAAAACTTTCTCAAATCTTCCATGTGATCAGTGGCCTTCTTTGACTTAATGATGACGTCGTCTACGTACACCTCGATCTCCTTGTGTATCATATCGTGAAAAATGGTAGTCATGGCTCTCATGTAGGTGGCCCCTGCGTTCTTAAGGCCAAATGGCATCATCTTGTAGCAGTACATTCCCCACGGCATGATGAAAGCCATTTTCTCAGCATCTTCTTCATCCATCCAGATCTGATGATATCCAGCGAAACAATCTACAAATGATTGCAACTCGTGCTTGGCGCAATTGTCAATCAGGATGTGTATGTTCGGCAAGGGGAAATCGTCTTTCGGACTGGCCCGGTTGAGATCCCGGTAGTCGACACAGACTCTGACCTTCCCATCCTTCTTCGGTACTGTCACAATGTTGGCTAACCATGTTGGATATTCTACTACCCTGAGAACTTTGGCTTTGACCTGCTTGGTGACTTCTTCCTTGATTTTCAAACTCATATCTGGCTTGAATTTTCTGAGCTTCTGCTTCAACGGTGGACATGTTGGATCAGTCGGCAGTTTGTGTGCCACAATAGATGTACTTAGACCAGTCATGTCATCATACGACCAGGCGAATATGGCTTCATATTCCTTTAGAAATTCTATGTATTCCTTCTTTTTTGATGGCGATAAGTGGACGCTGATTCGTGTTTCTTTGACGTTTTCTGCATCTCCCAGGTTGACAATCTCAGTCTCGTCCAGGTTGTACTTCAGTCTGTTTTCAAAATTCTCAACTTCTTTAACAATCTCTTCCGGTATATCATCTTCCTCTGAATCTATGTCCATTTGTTGTGTCTCGTTGCATGTCACAGTCATTGGTTCATCAAGATAAGTAATAGTAATGTTGTGTAAGTAAAGTAATGAGAGAAAAATAATAAGAGTAAGATTTATAAGAAAACCGAAATGCTTTGATAAATTACATAACTGTTTTTGAACATCAGAGCTCTTTCTTGCAAAATTTAAAATGCAAAAGGAAAGTAAACTAGTAAAATAAAAAAAACAGTGCATGACGCTTGTTCAGCCTTGCTACCCCAAGGCTCGCCGGGCTCTGGTGGTCTTGACGGTCCAGTTATTGAGGCATGCTCCTCTGCTCACAGCCTGTATGGAAGGGCCTTCCTCCCCCTCCTCCTCGAGAATGACACAACAATCCATATTATCGTCTTCCAGGAACAGATTCCTCACTGCTGCCAGTGCTTCCTGTTCTTCTGACTCGTAGATAACATCGGTTGGTTGGAAAGTCTGTTCCAAGCGGGGTATTGGCTGATCCAATGGGTAGTAGGGACCGTGCCATGGTGGCGACCAGTCGTTGAATTCCTTCCAGGTGTACTCATACCCCCATCCGAAGGTGGTGCCATGTTTCTTGAGCTTGATGGGCTTAGTGATTCCTTGGAGATTCTTGCCAAGTCCCTTGCCAGGTTCATATCCGCCTCCAGTTTAGTATGCTTTCAATTTTGTTGTCCCACCATTTGTCTTTATCAACAATGTTGACTCGCTCGATGTGGTGGTAAGTTTCCCCACCTTTCTTTCTTCTGTCTCCGATTGCTGGGATAGTCTGGCGACTGTATATAGGATTGCTACCGTCACCGTGAATGATCACCTCTTGATGGTACCACTCAAACTTCAATGCTTGATGTAGTGTCGATGCTACAGCCCCAGCGGAATGAATCCATAGTCGTCCCAACAATAGATTGTAAGATTCTGGCACGTCTATCACTTGAAAATCAACATCAAACCAAGTAGGCCCTATTTGCAAACACAAGCTAATTTCCCCAATAGTGGACCTTTGGGATCCGTCGAAAGCTTTAACGTTGATGGCCCCGTCCTTGATCTCATACAGCCCCTTTCCTAATGTCCTGAGTGTTACCAACGGACAAATGTTGAGGCTGGACCCTCCATCAATCAGGATTCTCGTGATAAAATAATCTTCGCACTGCACGGTGATGTGCAATGCCTTGTTGTGACTCAACCCCTCTGGCGGCAGCTCATCATCGTGAAAGTGATTTTGTGACTTTCCAATACTTGGCCTACCATGTTAGCCATCTCTCCGCCGGTGATGTTACTTGGTACATATGCCTCACTCAGCACTCTTAGCAAGGCATTCTTGTGTTCATCGAAACTTTGTAGCAAAGCAAGGATAGAAATCTGTGCCGGTGTTTTGTTCAGCTGATCAATAACTGAGTATTCTTTGGCTTGTATCTTTCTCTAGAGATTGTCGAGCCCAATTTCAGTGATGGTTAGACGACTAGAGGCCTGTTTGCTTGACTCAGCCAAATGCTCCGGGGTATAAACCTTGCCGGTTCTTGTCATACCCTGTGCCGCAACAGCTTCCCCAAACTTGTCCTTCCATTTTCTTCTTGCCTCAGCTGTGTAGTCCCATGGTATAGCCTTTGTATGGAACGGTATTACTACCGACATTGGCACTGGAATGGGCGTGGCTATCTTTACTCCGAACGGAGCCTGCACAAACTGCAATCTCGAATGGTGTAGGTGTCTTCGCTAGAGACACGAATTCAACCTCAATTGGTGCTGGCGTCTTTGCAGATGGTGGTGCTTCAAACTCAAGTGGCATGGACATATTTACCTCGGCGTCCCAGAAGGCTGAATCTGGACCACAATCGGATTAAGGGTGACTACTGTCTTTTTTGGATCATCGTCTTCTGTGATCAAACCGATCGATCCCTTGGGGTCCCAATCATCCTCTATATCGATCATGTGAACGCCTCCACCCTTGTGGTCTGGTAGAGGGTTATTGCGGACATTTGGAGCAGGCTCCTTTGCTACAATAGTCTTGTTATCAATCAAAGTCTGGATCTTATCTTTCAGAGAGCGGCATTCATCAATGGTATATCCTTTCATGCCGGAATGGTATGCACAGGATTTATTTGGATTGACCCACTGAGAAGGGTTTTCGGGGGTTATAGTAGGGATAGGGGTGACATAACCGGCAGCTTTGAGCCTTTCGTACAGCTGGTCAATTGGTTCAGCAATGGCGGTATACTGTTTGGGAGGTCTGCGGTCAAAATTTGGTCGAGGTCTAGGGAAGTTTTGATGTGGGGGAGGTGATTGATAGTAGGATGGTTGGGTGTTGTAGGCTTGGTAAACATGTGCTGGTTGGGAGTATTTGGGTGAAGTGGGCTGATATGCGGGAGGTGGGGATGACTGATAAGTAGGTGGTGGAGTATAGTAACAGGGTGAGGGTGCTTGGTAATTCGGAGTAGGTTGATAGGTGAGTGGAGACATCGGATAGGTTTGGTATTTGATAGGGGATTTGGTCCTCTGTGCAACCATTACAGCGCTTACGTCCCTTTTCTTGGACGTACTACCCAACTGTAAAGCCTTATTCGTAGCTTGCAAGGCTTCAAAGTTCGTAACCATACCGCTCTTGATGTCTTCCTCGATCCTTTCTCCTAGCTTGATAATGTCAGAAAATTTGTGGCCTTCGATCATCATTAGTCTCTCATAATACTGTGGGTCTTGGGCCTGAACGAAGAATTTGTTCATTTTCTCTTCTTCCAAAGCAGGCCTAACCTTAGCAGCTTCTGATCTCCATCGAGTAGCATACTCACGGAAGGTCTCTGTGGGTTTCTTCTTCAAGTTTTGAATATAGAACACTCTGGTGCATTCTCTGTGTTGAACCTGAATCTGTCCATAAAATCAGACGCCATGCTTACCCAGCTTGACCACTTCTTCGGATCTTGGCTAATGTACCAAGATAAAGCATCTCCCTTCAAGCTCCTCATGAAAAGCTTCATGCGGATTTTCTCGTCTTTTCCTACTCCAACCAATTTGTCACAGTATGTTCTCAAGTGGACCCTTGGATCCCCTGTACCATCAAACATCTCGAACTTGGGAGGTTTGTACCCCTCGGGCAGTTCGACATCGGGCTGTATGCAAAGATCTTCATAGTTTAGCCCCTCAATTCCCTTACTACCTTCAACGCCTTGAATTCTGCTAGTCAACTTTTTAAACTCTTCGGCCAGATTTCTGATGATCAAGTCCTTATCATCGGACTCGGGTATGCTTGAGATAGGTTGGGCGGAGTGTGGCACAGTCTCCACGTAGATGGGGGTATTATGTTGGGTGTGGCAGTGGTCATTTGTGGAGTTCTGGAGTTCTGGGATGAGCAGTGGGGTGTTATTTGAGGTATGGCAGGTATTGCAATAGTGGTGAGGAGCGGGATGGTTTTGTTGCTTTGGGATGTTTTGCGGAGGTACGGGATTCTGAGTATTTGGGAAAGTAACCTCTAGAGTAGTGAGGGAAAATGACAGATTTGCCAGATTCTGGACTTGATCAAGTTCTTCCTGAAACTTCAACAGCTTTTGTTCTAGTTGGGATGCATTTTCCTTGGGGACCAGAGTACCATGAGTGACTTCTACCCGTTCAGCTGAGTTGTTCGAATCTTCCGTTTTTCCTTTGTTTTTGTGTCTGACAGGACTGGGAGGAGGAGTAGGTGGAGGGCCCCTGGATCTCGTAAAATATGATGATGTTGCCAGATTTCACGAACTAACCTTTGGGGAGGGGAATAAAAAAACAAAAAGTAAAAACAAAAGGTAACAAGTTAGTGCGGATCATAAAAAATGATGCAATATTTAAACACATAGTGTCGGAATATAAAGCGTGTCCTAACTTGGGAGCCTCGTTGTGCCCGAGGTAGGCCTAGCGACAAATTGATTTGGAGAACTTAGGATGCTAAATGCCTCATTTTATTGACAAAAGTAGACGAATCCCCAAAACGACACTAAAAGAATGTCACTAGTGGACATAGACCTTATTACATCTTATAAAGCGGAAATGGAAATTCCTATCTATTTGGTCCCAGAGGGACCTTCCCCAGACTCGGCATTGTTGGCTCCATCGAATAGCTCCCCTAGCTCGCGCAGTCCTAGTAGCAAGTAAGCTCTAGCCAGATGTCCGCCTTCATTTCCTTCAGCAGTCTGGCAGTCTTCGACCCTCTAAACTTCTTTTCCAATTCTACTATACCTTGCTCCAAACAGACCAATCGTTTGTTGGCGCTGACAGCCATATCCTTCCACTCTTCAATTAGTTTTTGATTGGCTTCTTGTATTTCGCGGTGCTCACTTTCACATTCTCGAATCCTCTTGCGCAGTTTGTTGTACCTGACCTGTGCTTCAGCCTTTTCATCGATGATCCTATGACCTCGAACAAACCCGGGTTGACCCAGACCATCGTGATTATCCTCCAACCAACCGGAGTAGTAAGAAGTACAACCGGCGTGGTATCTATCTGGTTTGACTGTATCCCTTCCCATGACAATCTTGCAGTGCCACATATGCTGAGCTTGGCACTTGTAAGGACTATTGTCAGCCTGGAAGTCAGCCCGGAAATGACTCATCTTGTCGACCCTTGGTATAACCTGCTTCCTACCAGCCTGTCTCATAACTCGGAGAGGGACATAAGGGTAGGTTCCCCTCAAACCGATCAGTATCAGAAATGGCGCATCCCTGGATCGAACGATGAATTCTTCAGTAGGGAACCCCTCGAACATCCATTGTACCCGATCCTCAGTCAAATTATCAAAGAGTTCGACCCATTCTCTAGCATCCTCCGGTTGGGCGAACATATTGGGCATGTAATTCATTCGCTTTGGGTGATGAAAGGCGATATGATCGTCCCAGTCCCTTCGATGGATTTCCTGTCGGTACTCACCCTTTTAGAGATGTTCCATGAGCCAAAGTTGCAGTAGAAGATTACAATCCTCGAAATGTTTGGCTCCGTGTTGACACCTTTCTAGGGCTCGATATATCTCTGCAATGATAATTGGCACAAGACTGAATGGTTGTCCGTCAATTCCTTCCATTAAAGTTTTGGTGACCATAGCTAGCCTGGTATGGATTCTTGTTTTCTTCATTTGAAACACTATCATCCCCAAGAAACAGAACATGAAGACAAAGACCCTTCAGTGAATATTCCCCAATGATGTAAGGGCGAACTCATCAGGATAAGTACGGTAAGATTTGCTGTGAATATACGAGTCTTTCAAACATGTCAAGTATGGATTCTTCTTTAGACCCATCACTTTGAGAAAACCTCTACCCTTGCGGTTTTCCGGCATTAACAAACCCGGAGTTTCCCACGGTATACCAGCCAGTCCTCCTATTTCCTCGAGCAGGGGTGTCATCTCAATGTCTCCGAAGCGGAACACAGACCTATCACAATCCCAAAATAGGGTAGCAGCTTCTATGATTTTGTTGTTGGGTTGAATTTCCAAGAGAGAAGGTAGGTTTCCCAGGTATTTCCGGATAAGAGTCTGATCGCTGGAATGAAGATCCTTCCACCAGCTTAGCAATTTTGGGTGGATGTTGGTGACCATGCCGAATCTAGGGACTTCGTGCCTCATATTTCTGCAAGACAAAAAGGTTAGGCCCTTACCCCCACCAGACTCGACTATTTAATATCAACAATTGGCATAAAAGCATTTTAGTTCTCCAAATAAATGCACAAAAGGTGGTAGTGCCCGTTTTGGGAAACCCAGTGGACTTTGGACAAGGCTATCTTAAAGAGTCATTATGCGGACAACATAACTGACTCGGCTAGGTTTGATCATGATGCATGCACAATTAAACAGAGTAAGGTTTCTATGGGGTATTAGACTGGTACCCTTGAGCGGACAACTCAAGAGGGAAAGGCGCGGAACCGTCGACTACACCGTTGATCGACTGGTTTTACCGCAAATATGCCTTTGCCGGATTTAGGGGTGATAATATCGGAAGGGCGCAACCACTCATTATAAGCGTTGCTATGGTATTTTGTTTGGCACGAGTGGAATATGATATTGAAAACATGCTTATTCAATAATTAAAACAAGTTGTCACGTATTTGCACGTTCATAAAATAATAATTTAAAACAGTAATAAAGGAAGGCAGTAAAAGAAGTAAGAGAAAGAAACAAACGACAAGTTAGTTTTGTAATAGAAGAAAGAATTAAAAGATTAAAGGGATTAAACAAATAAAGGCATATAAGAAATGTAAAGTCACAGTAATAGCTTGAAATGGTAAAAGCCTAAAAAAATATCCCCAGCAGAGTCGCTATGCTGTCGCGCCCCCCTTTTTCTCGCGAAATGGGGTTTATGACATTTGGGAAGACAACTCGTTCCCTTTTGGGAATTAGGTTTTGGATTGAAGAGTCGCCACCTAATGATTTTAGTGCATTAGGACACTAAGAAGGGTTTGAGTCAAGTAACCAGAGATTGGGTAAGGGCTTGAAATTATCCCAAGGGGAAGGTGTTAGGCACCCCTCAGGATCCACTAGTGTGGTTCCCGGACAAACTATTGTTGTGACTTAAATGCAAATAACACATAGGCAAGTAAGAGTTTCAAATAAGAGGGGATTTTCAAGTAATGGTCACAAATAAACAAAGTCGGAAAGAACTAAAGAGAGTTGATTTTCTTTAAAAGATTTAAAAGAAACAAAGAACATAGGGAAAGGGGGTCCTAGGTTTATTAATAATATGGATCACCCCACACGACATCCGGTAATCAATCCTCAATGAGGGGCTACACGTGATGTTATCGCGTGGTCATCATATCCATATCTACCCTTTCCCACCCCGTTAAGGTATTAAAGCGCGGAATGGTCTCGTTTGCT
>NC_031997.1:9233996-9321160 GCF_001879085.1 Nicotiana attenuata | reverse complement strand
CAGTCCGTTTATTCTGCAACAGATGCAGCATGTTGTTGGTGATCTGGAATATCTCCGCTTGAATTGCAGGCACAGCTATGGCAGTGGCCAGATTGTCAGCTGTAGGCTGTGCCCAGTCATAAAGTGCAGCCTCGGGCACAAGAGGTGCCACTCCTCTTACATCTAAGTCAACTTGCTCATTCTTGTTGTTTCCGTTGGCGTTGTTCACGTCACCCATGTCTAATTCGAGTTGGTGTGTTGGTTGAGTTTGTTGAAGTCCTTTGTTGGCACGGTTCAATGCCCTGAATATTTTCTCAAGGTCTGAGAGTCCTTCTATTAGTTCTCCAGTCCTCGAAGAATTTCTAGGCATACACCTGCTTTCCACAAGATTTCAAACGCTAGAATTTCAATGAAAAGATTGGTATAGAGAAAACTGACTACACTTAGAATTTTTGTATTTCTTTCAATTGTAATTGATAACACCGTAAATTCCCCGGCAACGACGCTAAAATTTGATCACGCTCAACTGAGTCTCACAAAAGACTATGCGGGCGTTGCAAATATAATCCGAGTATTATTGCCCAGAGTCGAACCACAGGGAACTAACCTATCAATCACTACTGACAGATTTACTAAATTCACACAATCTGTTTTCCCAAACTTTTTGATTCACAATGGTTGATTTTCTAACAACTAAAGATTGAAAGTAATTAACAGCTGAAAATTAACTAAACTTGATGTGTAAATAATTGGAATAAGGTCTAAGGCAATGGTTTCTCCCGTTGGTAATTTCCTTGGTTGTATATGTCTTATAACTATAATTTATTTGTCTCTAACAATCATGAACGCTCAAGCTATCATAATTCTTTCTCAAGTAATTATGATAATCTACTAGACGCACTCTCTCAAGCTACGCTAGCTAATTTCACAATACAGTTCACTTAGATTGCACCCCGGGTTTCGTTATCTCTAATCCAAACCCTAAACCCTCGGTTATGACTCTCGTCTATACTCCGGGAGTGATGTTGTTCATACAATCACCTAAATATGCACTCTCTCTCAAGTAGATACATAATAAATAGGGACGAATAATTGAGGGCCCTTTCAACTAATCCACAATCAAAACATAGATGAACAACTAGAGATTAACAATCAAATCCAATTATATTAATAAAAAAACCAAGTCATCCCCAACGGGTTCCACCAAAACCTTAGATTAAGGTTTTTAGCTACTCATGACAATGGGGAAATAAACTACTAAAAGATTCATAATCGTAAATTGCAAGAAAAATAAAGAAGAATAAGAGTAATGATGTTTTGAGTGATCTCTCACACTTGTTTTCCTTGCCAAAGTACTCTCTAAAACATTACATGCCTCCCTTGGGCGAGTTCTATTGTTTAAATAGGGTTTTGGGCTAAGAATTCCGTGTTTTGCACTTCAGTCCCTCAATTTTTCGCCTCCTGCCGCGGTCCTACTGCGGTTACGCCGGGAGCGCGGCAGTCAATCTCCAGTTCTGGTTTGTGCATTTCGCATGGTGCACTTGGCGGATATTGTGCGATTGGCCTCTTTTTCCTCCATAATTGATCCCAAAAGTACTCCATAGCCTTCTTTTATTGTATGTAACCTGCAAAACATGAAAAGCACTAATCAGAGCATTTTGTTATCACTTTTACCATAAAAACTATACAAGCAAGTGGTTCTTTTAGGACTTAATTATAGTTCAATTCACCTATTATCATGTACCTTCATTCATACGAAGATTGTATAATCTCTTTTTCAGGTAGAAGCGGTTTGTAAGTGATTTCTTAGAATACAGATCTTCCAACTTCTTCCATGACGTTGCTGCAGAAGTTTCTTTAGCAGTTTTCCGAAGAACGCTATCTGTAACGCTCATGAAGATCGCACTCAAAACCCTCTCCTTCAGGTCTGCCTTCTCTGTCTCCTTCATCTCTTCAGGAAAATCCTCATCAATTGCCTTCCATATCCCTTGTAACATCAGGGATGATTTCATCCTAATCTTCCATAGACTGGAACTAGAACCCCCGTCAAATTTCTCTACTTCGTACTTTGTTGAAGATGACGAAGATATCTTAACCCTAGATTATATGTAGAAATCTGAACCTTGCTCTGACACCAATTGTTGCGGAATATCGCGGGTTAACTAGCACACAATCAACCACAAAGCAAATAGAGAAGAAAAATCAACACAAGGATTTAACGAGGTTCGGCTAAGCCTAATCCTCGGGGCAAATGCAGACAGAGTTTTTCACTATGAATGAGAAGAAAAGCACAGTACAATCTTTAGAATCCCCAACTACAACCCCTATATATAGATCCCAAAAGGTCCCCAAACATATAAGAGAAAGGTTTCCTAATTTCACAAGGGCTATAGGTTTTTCTTTTCCAAATCTATTAGGACAATGGGTTTTCCTAAACCTATAGAGACTATGGGTTTCCTAAAAATACAAGGAAATAATTCAAGCCACAAATAACAATGACAATAATGATTAGTACTGAAAGATGCAAGTTGCAACATGTAGAATCATGACCTGGAGTTTTGGGTTTGTATGCATAACTTTAATAGCTTGGAATTTGTTGATCCCTTTGTTCCAATTTACCTAAACATTTCACTTGATCGAAGTCGATCTAGTGAATATTATAGTTAAACTGGACTAAATTTATTTGCTTATTGAAAATTAAAATTAATTATTCAAATGTAACGCGAAAAATATTACATGGGAGTTTGGACATAAGAATTGTAAAATTCTAAAAAAAGTGAATTTTTTTTCAAATGAAAATGGTATTTGAAAATTAAACTTATGTTTGGATATGAATATAATTTTGGGTTGTTATTGAATTTTTGTGAGTGGTCTGAATGAAAATTTTGAAAAACAGTTTTTTGGAGTTTTTTAAATTTTCGAAAAATTCCAAAATTCATCTTCAAGTGAAAATTGGAAATTTTATGGCCAAACACTGATTTCGAAAAAAGCTGAGAATTTCTCGGAAAAAAAATGAAAAAATTCTTATGTCCAAACGGGCTCTACAAGTCGCAGTTTTCTCTTGTAAAATGAAAGTTACTTTTGAATAAAAACTCTTATTTAAATTGATAATCTGATGTGTGCATGCATGAGCAAAGATTAAAGCTAGGAGTTGAGAGCCAAAGACAATACTTTGTGGACCAAAGTACTAACAGTGATAGTATATGAAATATTTTTTACAATGTTAATACGCTAATTATTTGTTTTTGTCGGATTATCTATTATGCTTAGCATAAATATTACTAATAATTATCTTACCAGTGATCTAATTGTGTAAAATTTCTTATTAATATGAACACATAAACATAGGCAATTTGGAATTCATGGATCCCTATAGCGATATTATTAAGGTTGACATAAGAATTGAGTTAATGTCAATTATTTATAGATACTTAGTTAATTTCTTAATACATATATATGATGTGACGTGTGATCCGTGGTCTCCGTGTGACCTATAGGTTACGGGTTCGAGTTGTGGAATCAGCCACTGATGTTTGCATCAGGGTATGCTGCCAACATCACAAAGGTGTTACCCTTCCCCGAATCCTACGAGAACACAGAATACTTTAGGGAGATTTTTAAAAATAGCCAGATTTACAACTGGTCGTTCAAAAATAGCTCAATTTCAAAAGTAATCGAAATTTAGCCACTTTTTATGTAAAGATAAATCTGAGCGAAAACACTGTTCAAAACCCGAAAAATACTCCAGTATATTATGCTGGAGTTCCAGCATAAGTATGCTTGAACTCCAGCATATTATACTGGAGTTCTAGGATAAGTATGCTGGAACTCCAGCATAATATGATGGAGTTCCAGCATAAGTACACTAGAACTCCAGCATAATATACAGGAGTTCCAGCAAGTATAATTGTCCAGTATAATATACTGGAGTTTGGAGCACCGGTGCTCCAGTCTCCAGTATATTATACTGGAACCAGCAAAGTATACCGGTCCAGCATAATATGCTGGAGTTCATATACAGGTGCACCGAACTCCAGTATATTATGCTGGACCGGTCTCTGTTGCAGCAAAACGGTAGCTATTTTTCATTGACTTGGTGAACGCTGGCTATTTTTGATTGACCAGTCCGAAAACTGGCTATACCGTAAAATTTCAGAATACTTTATGTACCAGATTGCTTTTTTATATATAGGGTGTGAGGCCCATAAGTAGTAATGTAGATCCGCCATTGCGCATCACTCTTGAGGCCCATAAGTAGTAATGTAGATCTGCCATTGCGCATCACTCTTTTTTCTTTTTTAAATGCCAACAAACATGGGCAAACAAATAGTTAAAACACTAAGATCTAAGTATAGATGTTAAACGGGTCGGGTCAGCCCGGTTCCGGACCGGCCCAGACCGGTTAAAATCGGAACCGGCCCGGCCCGGTTAAAGGGGGCTGGGCTGGGCTGGGTTAGGAGGGCCGCGAGGGTTGCGCCGTTTACTTTTTAAATATCGGTTACCCGGACCGGTACAACCCGTTAGATGAACAGTGCCGTTAAACCGGTTAACCGGCCCTGCCTGGACCGGCCCAGACCGGTTTAATGGGTAAATTTTTTTTAAATTTTTTTTTGGGAGCTTTACATACCTGTCTAATTTTTAAAAACATAATAGTGGTATATTCTAGTATAAATATTTTATATCTTACACATACCATGAATATACCAATTATTGTATACTAATTAACATAATTTAAAATTGTTGGAATTTAACATATATATCATACACATAATTTGCAAGTATGATACATGTAATAATAGTGGAATACTTTTGTCACTTTTTACTATGTTTTACAGTGGAAATTGCTTTGAGTATATATTTTATAAGTCTTGATTATACCCTGCGTATATATTTTATACGCATTTAATATGAAAGAAATATAATTTAAATCATATAGGAGTATTATATAAGGTAAAATACCGGATCCTAGGTTATAAAAAATATAGTGTATATATTTAGGGTATAAATGCTCAAATCATAAATATACATCAAATAAACAACTTGATACAATGTAAAAATACATAAGATAGGCATTAAATATATTTTAGTACACAATAAAAATACATAAGATATTAATTTACTTTTTAAATGCAAACTTTAATTTTGTAATTTTGAGAAAAATATAGCACTTGCAATTTATAAGTGCAATTTTTTCCCATCTTCCTTGTACTCTTTATATTAATACAAACTTACAATAGTTATACAAAATACAAAAAAAAAAAAGTACACTAAACCCGGCCCGACCCGGCCCCCTCAACCCGTAATCCTTACGGTTCTATTTTTACCCGGATGAATCCGAACCCGTTAAATCCGTTAAGCCCCAATCCGTAATCGACCCGAACCATAACCTGTACGGATCCAAGAAAAGCCAACCCAACTCGGCCCGGCCCACTCGTTTAACACCCTTAGATCTAAGCAAGCAGTGGTTCATTGTCACGAGGGGTGGTTGCCTTTTTAGGTCATAGAGGCATATGTCCATAAGCGTGTGCCACGTCCTTGTCTGTTTTCTACTTTTCTTTTTTCCACGTTTCTATCCCTCCACGTTTGAAACTTGTGACTTTGGAAATTTCCTTTGGAAAGATCTTTTCTTATTTAACTAGTGTTTGGACATATATTTAGTTTAAACTTGAAAAATGTGTTTTTAAAATTATGTTAAAAATTAATTTTTGAAGTTGACATTGTATTTAGACATGAATTTTATTTGAAATAGAGTTAGAAATTTCGTGAGTGAAAGGAAACCTTTAACCTAAAAACCTCCTTAAACTAGTTTTTGGGTTAAAAAACTGACCATATTCCATGAAAAAATACTGTTTTTAAAAGAAATTTCAAAACAAGCCGCCAAAATCTACGGCCAAACAGGTCCTAAATATTACACCAAATCCTATTTTGGTGTTTTGGTGCTCCAACCTAACACCATTTCTTATATTATTCTGGTGTGTGAATAGTGTTACACCAATTTTGGTGTAACACTATTCATCAATATTTTATTAGCTATTGGATTGGAAATTGGATACAAGTATATAAAAAAAAGTTTGTGATTTTTGTAATACACAAACTTTTATTTTTAATTTAACCCTATCAAAGCAGAACATAATCGAGATGGTCCAACTATTTATTTTTAATTAGCCCTTTTGTATTAGCTAGTCATTCTTTGTTGTTGTTGTTGTTGTTGTGTAGTGGTTATAAAATTAGTTCATTTAGTAGTTAGCTATGTTTTAAAAGGCAGAGCTAGGACTCGTCCGGGGCTCGCTTCGGGCGGAACACTCGTAAAACGTCCCTGGGCTTATGTGTAGGGCTTAGTTCCGTGAGACTTACGCCCCGGACACGGCCAATGTCCAGCGTACTGGGCTCGCCTTATAGAACTTTATGCAATTTTATGTAACTAACCTTGTAAATTCTCAAATTTACTTAATAAATCGTTGACTATTCAAAATTACTTTTTTTCTTAATCATAAATCATTAAGTTGAGAGTATTTTATGTCATAATTAAAATAAAAATTATTGCACGTTATCCACTAAGACTGCTATGATAGTTAATTTTAAATAAATCTTTCATTTAAAAGGTATTAATTTATTAACTTTTGTTATGTATATAATAGTCCATAATTTTTTATAATTATTTTTCTAAATATTTTTTTTCACATTTACGAGATACAATACTTATTAATGTAATAGTCAGTCTTAGCTAGTAACTATTTACTAATAATTAGTTATCATGTATTGTGTGGTAAATTATGTGTCACTTTATTAACTTGTTGAAACTTAAAAATAAATGATGCTAGAGAATCATATTTAAATTATGAATTATGCTTTTATATAAATTCTCTTTCAAATAGAAAGTATATTAAATAAAAGGAGTATTTTAAGAAAAATATCAAATTAAAATATCAAAATTCTTTCAAGATTCATTACTCCTTAAGAGATACATATAAGATTTCGTATCGAATACATTACTTTTGATGTTTGAGTTGTAACGACATTGCTGCTAATTTGCATATCATGATATATGTCATACTTTTCGTATTATTCATAGTTGAATTATAATTTATATATATTTTAAATAGATTATTTGTTAAATTTTTTTATTTTAATGTAATTTTATAATTATTTTTTATTTTATACTATCTTAAAATTCTTGAAATCAGTAAAATTTAAAGACCGTGGGACTTACGCCTCGCCTCGTTAGAGGTAAAACGCCTCGCCTCACGCCCCCGCCTTTTAAAACATTGGTAGTTAGCCATTTTACATTATAAGACTTGGTATAAATAAAAAAGGCCCAGCTGTTATGTGGTTGGTCGACTAATTTCTGTGTGGGAAACTCAACCTCCCCCCCCTCCACGCCACGCCCATGCCCGGCAAGTGAAGCGTGAACAATATAATATGGGAGTCTAACATCGGATAAACAATAAATGATGAACTTGACTATGATACCATGAAATAGATCTTTGTTTACACTAAGTCAGTACAACATTAATGCAATATATACATTGAGATTGAATCGTGAGACTTATGGAAGTAGTCTCCTTAGAGACTATAATAGGATTCTAGAAAATAAGGTTATTCGTTTCCGTGATTATCATCGCCAAAAATGAAAGTCACAAAGTTTTGTCGTGCCACACACCCTTTCAGTACGTAGCTCTTTGCACAAACATATCATGATGTTTAAGTTTAAATACACTCCAAAAGCTTAAAAATTATAAATCAAAGGGTTGATCCTTCATAAACGTCACTACCGATGAAAGTTCTTTTTGGGCAGTTTGAAAGGAACTAAAACAAGGTGAAATATTTTTGGCCAAAAGTATTTGAAATTATTTAAATATCTTTCTTTAATGGAGTACGTAAAAACGTTTGACAAAGGATATGAATTGGAGATACGAGACCTCTCCATCATTTTCCCCGATGTTTTCCTAGTTCTATTCACTCTCGGTCCCACTTCAGAATGTCAGCCAAAAAAAGCTGGAATGTTTCATTTTTTTTTCCTAGTGTTTTTCGGCAAATACTAGTTGGTGATATTCTCGTTAGTTACCAATCCTAGGTAGTATTTCTTGTCCAAAAGCTTCTTTAAAACAGAATATTCTTTGAAATTCCAATATCCAAACCAAAGTTTCTGAAAAAAATATTCTGCTAAAATGGAGAGTTATTCTGCTTCTAATAGAGCGTTACAAGTTAAAAGTTCGTCCTTTGTGAAACAAAGGCGAAGTGGATATGAGCCATCTGATACAGAGACCGATTGGCAGGAAAGTCCAAGCCTGGAACTAAATGCAAAGAATGTTGATATAAATGTATTAGCTTTTGATCAAGCGAAGAACAAATTTTCGAGTATAAACCCGAGAAGGCCTAGCAAATCCCCATATAAATCGCGCAGAGATGAAGGTGATGTTCATTTTCCTGGACTTACTCTACGTGCACAACATGTTATTAGTCCATTTTCACAGTCAAATGTTCGTAGAAATATCAGTCCTTTTTCAAAATCTGAATATCGAGGTAGACATAATTCGAAAGAGGAACATCACCTTGACAAGCAAAGCTTTTCGAGTTCAACTAGAAAGCAAAATAACATAGTACTAAAAAATAGTACTAACAATGATGTTGCAGTTTGTGCTAAAGCAAACTATAGTCGCAGGGCTATATCCGCTCCTAGACCTGCTCTTTATGACACGTCCAAGGATCGAAGAAGAACAGAAATAACACGATCCCCAACGTCGAGGACCTTGTCCAGGAGAGAAAGAGAAAGAGAAAGAGAAAGAGAAATTCCGCGCAAACATGAACCTTCAGTAGGTGAAATCAATGTAATATTAGCCAATGCAAAGATCTCAAGAGGCCCCAATATTCCAATTGGCGTGAGTAATATGTTTCAAAGCACTGAATCTATTTCACCAAGTGATATTTTCTTGTCTAAGGAACATTCAGCTTTTACTCAATCAAGCAAATTCAATTCAGTGCCCCGAACATCGACTGATAAATATGTCAGTTCTGTTAATAAGATGCCCGCGAATTTCAATCAGAATGGCAGGGGAATTATTTCATCTAGTGCTATTGTGACACGAAGAACAATTACGAATTCAAGTTCTGCTATAAGTAGGCAGAGCAGTAATCTAAGTGATGCTACTAGAAGGACGAGTAGAAGTGCGAAAAAATTCATAACAAATAGGAAAAAGAGTACTACTCAAACAGAAGCATGGTTTTCTTGCATAAAGAATGGATCTTGTAGAAACTCAAGAAAAGATCAATCTCCAGAAAGAGCGAGGCCGATTAATGAAGCTTTATTAATTGAGAAGGCATTTGTTGTTGAAAGTTTGAGACAATTTTGGGCTGATAAACATCAACCTGATTCATTGGAGGGATTCATTTGCAACAAGCAACAAGCTTTATTACTTAGTCATCTTGTAAGTGCCTTATCTTTCATATTGATAAAGATGATCTCATTCCGTTACTTGATATATCGAATATCAATGTACTTTCAATTTTATCACATAGTTTAAATGGGAACGAAGGGGACTCTTGGAGTAACTCGTAAAGTTGTTGTCAAACCAGGAGATCACAGGTTCGAGCCGTGAGAATAGCCTCTTTGCAGAAATGCAGGGTAAGACGCGTATAATAGACTGATGTGGTCCTGCCTTTCCCCCGACCCCGCATATAGAGGGAGCTTAGTGCACCAGATTGCCTTTTTTGACTGGGCATGTAGACGATAAAGTTGGTTTACACATGTTAATATTTGGAGCCTTTCTAGTCCGCTATGATCGGATAAAAAATGACAGGCTGGTGCACGAAGCATCCCAAGTTCATACAAGGTCGGGGGAAGGATCGTACCTCAAGGGGGTGTAATGTAAGTTGACTACCCTAATGCAAACATCAATGGCTGATTATGTGGCTTGAACCTATGACCTATAGGTCAATGAAGACAACTTTACTGATACTCCAAGGCTCCCCTTCAATGATCGGATAAATATAGTATAATTGATTGAGTTAATTATATGCAATTGTAGTTCAAGGAAGTGTGAAACCTTTTTGGGACATTAGTTGATTAAGGAAAGTAAACAGGAAAACAATAATAAAAGAATGAGTTTTAACTTTTATACACCAACAACGTAAAGAAATTTTGATTTGTCAGTGTGGTTTTACTTTTACCTACTGAAACAAGTTATTTACCAAGTTTTACAGGTTATGAATCCATATTTTCTGTAAAAAGTTAGCTGTAATTGACTTTTATGTGATTCGACAATGTAGAAGTTTTTCGCACTGTTCGTGTATATTATTTAAACTCATAATAGTTTAAGTTGTATGCTTGACGAAGTACATAATTTTCTTAACAGAATCAAGTCACTTATAGGTATATAATATAAATCCTGGCATTATTCTCACATTTTCTCTGTTTACTAACTCTTTTTCTTCTTAGGTTTCTTCAAATGAACCACTCCCACACATGTTGTTCAAGGGTCCTTCAGGATCTGGTAAAAGAGCATTATCGATAGCTCTTTTGAGTGAAATCTATGGCGATGCAATTTGCAATGTAAGTAAGCTCGTCTTGAGAAGATGCAACCCTACGCTACATTATCTTTTTCTTATACTTTTTCGGGTTCATTACTAGAACTATCCCAGTATTTTATGATATTTTTTTGCAGATATCCCATGATCTGAAATACTTCCACATCCAGGTACATTTGACTTGAATTCCTTTCTTAATTTTATTAGTTATTGGTTAGTGTTGGGGCTTCTTTCCCGAGTCAGGAGTCTACTGGAAACAGCCTCTCTGTCTTTCTATAGGTAAGTATAAGGTTTGCGTACACATTACCCTCCCCAGACCCGACTTGTGGAATTACACTGGGTTTATTGTTGTTGTTGTTGGTTAGTGTTGGGGGTGTGCCCAACTACAATTTAAGACATGTTTAAATTTAAATGTTAATGAATTTGTTAACTAGTGATATACAATTGCAGGAAGCGAGGCCAGTGCAAATAGTTGTACCAGTAAGCTCAAGTCCTCACCATATTGAGCTCAATGTTCATTTGGAGCCTAATGCTAGATTTGCATTAATGGCTTTGGTTAAGCAAATAAGCAGTGAATATGCGCTAACCCCGGAAGTTAGCAGGATTAATATGAAGGCAGATTCCAAAGGTTCATATCTATATAGACACAACAGCTCTATTAACATCGCATTACTTCAGTTTTTTTGGTCCCAATTTGATATTAATTACATTGCTGCTTACAGTAATAGTTCTTTACAACGTGGATAAATCTGCGGAGAACATGCAACACTTAATAAAATGGATCATGGACTGTTATTCAGATGCTTGTCAGCTCATTCTCTTCTGTGAAACCGATGCATCTATACTCGAGTTAGTGAAAAGTCGCTGCACAGTTATTGAAGTTGAAGCTCCCGCGACTAATGAAGTAAGTGTACAAAATTTTAATCATAATTGTATTATCTTCTTTGGATCATGAATCTAGAATATCCTTTTACTCTAAGAATGCTATTTCTACTTACTGTTTGATTGTTATCTTTCGCTTTGGTTTTCTTAATATCTTCTTGTTGTTACTATCTGTTGCCAATGCTTCTTTTCATCTTCTCCGATCTATAGGAAACAACCTCTCTGCGCTCCTAGGACAGGGGTAAGGTCTGCGTACACACTATCATCCCCAGACCCCACTCGTAGGAACTCACTGGAATTATTGTTGCTGCCAACTTATTTTCTACATACTCGACTTGCTTATCAATTTCTGTTGTTTCTGCTCCATGTTTACACTAGACGAGCTTGTTGAATTCCGAGGGATATATACATGCCTTAAGCTTTAAACATAATCACATCTACTCATTACGTTTTTTTTTGCTTTGTGTAGATAGTGGAAGTTCTCATTGAGGTAGCAAGAATGGAAGATCTTGAACTATCTAGGGGCTTTGCTGCTAAAATAGCTACAAAATCAAAGCAAAACCTGAGAAGAGCAATTATGGCTCTTGAAGCCTGCAAAGCACACAAGTAAGACTATTATTTACACACTATTTTCTTGCTAGGTTATGGATTAATGATAGGGAAATTGACACAGTGTAGCCGACAAATGTATATTATTTGTATATTAATGTATTTTATATATAATCAGTGTATATTTTTTATATAGTCGGCTAGCGGCCATAATTATTTTTGATCGACCGAGAAAATGTGTTAAAGCACTTAATGATACCCTCACTTGTACAGCTATCCTTTTGCAGAGGATCAACCAATTTCAGTAGGATGGGAAGAGGCTGTAGTAGAACTTGCAGCTGAAATTCTAACTGATCCAACTCCCACAAGGTATTAATTTCTTTCCTATTTTATCTTTTTTCTCCCTTCTTTTTGTTTGTTAGGAAATTCTTGTTCCATTAAACCGAACATATTGGCAATCAGGAACTTGGATATTATTCATCTTAGGCACTAAGGGACAATTTCAGACCCACTTTAATTGTCATGTGTTACGTTATTTCATACAGGCGGATCCAGAATTTAAAGTTTATGGGTTCTGGTGATCCCTTGCTTGCCACCGAACCCACTATCTATTTATTCTATTGGGTTCGCATTTTATTATATGTACATATTTAGTGAATTTCGTAACACATATACAAAATCTAATGCAAAGCTATTGGTTTTGCCGAACCTGTACCATATGCTTTACATCCGCCTTTGTTCCCCGATAATTTCCTGAGTTGTTTGTAGCATAATCTATTGGAAGCACATTATCTGACAGAAATATTGAAATTAACAGTGTGTATTCGTCTGATCAGGTTATTTTCTATTCGGGGCAAGTTCCAAAAACTCTTAGTCGAGTTTGTGCACCCAAAACTTATACTCCTGGTAAAATACATGTTTATGAGAATGGTTGAAGATGTAGCATTTAACGAATTTCCATGACATGATTCTGATTTTGTTCAATGCACACAGAAACTTGTTGAACAATTCCTTAAGGGGGTTGATGGAGGTTTAAAAAGGGAAATATATTATTGGTATGCTTATTATGTAAGTTCTACGTACCCCTTCTATCTTTCAATTTTTATTTGAGAAAAACTGATATATGGAGTAACCCTAGGCCATTTGCAGGAAAAAAGGCTCCCAATTGGAACAAGCGCTATCTTAAAACTAGAAGGTAAAGTATTAATTTCTTTGGTGGTGTTATATGATAAAGATGTTGAGATTGTTATCCATTTGTGTAAATAACAGTATAGTCAACTTGATTTCAACACAATATAGAACATGATCACGTTCTGTTAAATAAATCAGTTAGGCGAACCATTATATGTACAGGAGAAGCTCAGCTATAATATCTTGATGATAAAACACATAAATAGATTAATCATTTCACGATCTTCATTTGGAACCCACTGACTTTAAATTTTGGATTCGCCTCTATATATAAATGATGGTATGCATAGAACGCTCCGTACTGAATATCTTAGTATTACTTTCTTCTTACCCAAGTTACTGTTTATCTATATATATCTATGGTTGCAGAATTTGTAGCCAAATTTATGAGCATATACAGGAAACGATCAGGCAACATTCAGCAGTTCCTGTAGCTGTTTGAAGCCTTCTGGAGTTTCTGCAGTAAAATTGATGCGTATGAGTACAGAGACGGATCCAGAATTTTAAGTCTATGGGCTCCTACAACGATATCAAGTACCAACGAGCTAACTTTCAAGCTAAATATTCTTATATATTTAATGAATTTTTAGTACAAATACAGGGTTAAGCCAAATGTTACTAGGTTCACGTGAACCCGTAACAATTTTGCACTAGATCCGCCCCTGTAATCTTGTACGAATGTAATTATGGACGCAGGACACCAATCACATCTGCATATTAATCATGCATGGTCTTTATAAAACATACTACTAATATTATCATCATAGTAATAGTTTGCTCATTACGTTATCAGAATCCAGAATCCGCCGCTGTTTTGCTAGCCGGACTTTGGGTAGAATAAGGAAGTAATCCCTTTAGTCTGCAAGTTTCAATGGCTCCTCGATACATGTCTTCTAAATTGTACTTGAATTCAAAACCCATATCTGTCAGCTTCTTTGATGAAAAACTAGCCACGGGCAAGTCCTTATCAATGTCCTTAAACCTGTCAATTCCCCAACATTGTGTTATCAAGCCATGTTCACATTTTCATTGTACAAGCACGAATGAGCCCATTATTTTGGTTATTATCATTATAGAACAAGGAATTTGTAATTCTTTTTTTTTTTTTCAGTCAAACGTAATATATGTTTATCCCAACCAATGAATACGTACATATAATGTGGCTTCACATACATACATAGGTCAAAATAGCATGGGCTAGCCAGTTTTCGAACTGATGATTGAAAACTAGCCAGAATTTGTAAAATCGGTGAAAAATAGCCACTATTTTATACGAAGATAAAATTTGAACAAAAATACTCTAACTGAAACACGAAAAGTTCTAGCATAAATATGCTGGATAATGGAGCTGATGAGCGTATAAACTTCCAGTATGAAATTCCAAATATTTTACAGGAATCTCATATGTAAAAAGTTCAAATGTCAGCATATTATGCTGGAATTTTTTTCAGGATTTTAAGTGTGTATTTGTTCAGAGATTTTATTTTTTACTTGAAAAGGTGGCTAAATTTTAATTAACTGTGGCTAATTTTCAATTAGCATTTGTAAATCAGGTTATTTCTATTTTTTTTCATACATGGCTAGTTAACATGCATTTTCAGCTAATTTAATTATCACTTAGCAATAATAACTTAAGCATGATTTAATTATATAAGCATTTGATGTGGATAAATTTTTACTCGACGAATTCATTGAGCTTAGAGCTTACTCGGAAGGGACATAGTACTCTGGCCATTTCTCTCGGACCATCTTTGCAACATCGTATATGATTGCATGATCTGAGGAACAAAGGAATCTTCCTTGTGCATTGGGATGCTCATACAAGAATATGTGAGCCTCACAAAGATCATCCAAATGCACATATTTACCTTGCTTAATTATTGAGTAGTGTGCTTCATTCCCTGCATATCTCAATCAGATTTAATTTAACAGGGAAAAAAAAAGGAATTGCTAAACTTTAACTCTGCCCCGTTCAATTTTATACACCAATAAGTATAAAAATATGTTCTAAATAGTTACCTAGTAGTAAACTATGATAAGAGTATATAGAAAGTATAAATTGCTAACCAATAGAAAAGGAGCCAAGAAACGTATCAAAATCATTAAGTTATTATATCTAATTTAAGATTTTTACACTAACATAATAGTATAAAGATTTTTTATACTACTAGTATCTATAAACGTGCGTTGCACGTTAATAATGGTACATTATCATTTAAATATTTATTTATATGAAGGAACAATATAATTTAATTAATGAGAGAAATTTTATATATAATATTACAACAATCATCTAAATGCCGAAAAATATTGTTACATTAGCATAATAAGTGAATTCAAAATGAAAGGATATCATCAGAACTTACATAAATGATCAATTTTAGTCATGTTAAGTAGATAATTATGTATTGTAGTTTAAAGATATCTAATGTGATGGTATCTTACCGAACACTTCTTTCTAGACAGTACTTTTTGTATATGTTTCCTTCTAATGTTTTGGTTACTGTTCCATAATCAGAACTCTTGTTGTCAATATTGATATCTCTCTTGAAAATGCAACATATAATTATTCGTGTAAGAAAATATAATTGGTAAATATAATCCAATATTTAGGATGTTTGTCTTTGCGCTTTATTTATTATATAACTACAAAACATAAACATACTGAAAATTATTTTCACACAAATTAAAAAGGATATTCTTTAGTTTCGGAAGACGAACGTTGAATTCGAGGATAAACACATATTAGAAGCACATTGACCAATATCATAAGTTCTGCATGTATGACGTTATTGTCAAAACTTCTATATACCATATATGTACTATTACATAAGTTATTCAGCAGATCTAAGTTTTCAAAACTTAGTCTATTATATATATGGTGACACTAACATACGTAAGAAATAATGAACTTGACAACAAACATGTACAGTAGAAGGCCATTTGGTATTAAAATATTTAGGTATTCTTCTTGGTAGTTATTGTTGGTATCATCTTTTGCTGAGTCAATAATGAAAAATATTTTATTTTTACCATAAAACTTAGCAATCAACCTTTTATTTAGTTAATCAACATATTCATTTATGCTATCTAAGATAACTCTTTAATTTCTATCGTGGTAATTTGTACAAATTATATTTTAGTCTAATGATAAAAATATTTCCCTTATTAAATACACTACTATTACCATTGGGGTTGATAACCAAGTGTTCTAGAAGAATCAAATCATCTTTTATTGGATGCTCTGCTTCGTTTCCTACACGAAGCGAGAAGCCATTGAATGTTGGATATGTTCGTACTTTTATATTTCTTGTCGTTTGAATATTTTTCATTTGAGACCATAAGTATAATTTTGGCAAGCTAGCTTTTATTGTTCTGCTTTGGTCAATTTTCATAAATCACCTCCAAACTATTACTTTTCCACCAAACGATCCATCGATATCCAATATATCTCTAAAACTCTGGGCGATTGTTTCAATCATTTGACGCTTAGCCAAAAACGCTTCATCCCATATTATCACTTTTGTTTTCCTTATAAATTTAGCACTATTGCTCTGATTTGATATATTTGTGATAGTTATTTGGATTTCACTCGTATGATGAATTTTAAAAATAATTTAATTGGATTCTCTTGCTAAATAATTAATAGAAAAAATTGATTATTTGGTTTTAACATAAAATATCATTTATTTTCTGTTGATTTAGATTCTTAATATTAGTTCTCCCTGTGTTTGAATATTTAACCGTGATTATAATTTTACTCATCATAAATTTTATTTTCAAAGAGTAAAAAGATCGATGCATTCCACTTTTAGATCTTTATGTTTGCAAAATCATCAGTGATATTGGCTCTTACCAACCTTTTTCTTCTTTTTTTCTCACACATTTATATTCTAAAAAAATTTCTTAGTTGTTCTTTAATAATTAGGTATATTTTTTTATATTGCACGAAAAAATTATTAATAATTTTTTTATTTGAGTAGGAAAGCAGTTCAAATATAATATAATAATATATTATTTTGGAAATTTTTTCTCAATTTCAACGCTTTATGCAGTCCGTTTAGCATTACTTTTTTTTTTTGGTATTGAATATTATAGAGGGGTAATGTATTACCAATATGGAGGATTCTTATGAAATTGATTTTATTAAACCTTCCTGCATATTTTTAATAAGATTTCAATAGACAAGATTGTATTAAATTAAAACCTTAAATGTTATAAAATTAACATAGAAGTTATTGTAGTCTAAAAATAATTATTACAGCTATATCCTTTCTCTATGAGTTCTTATGGTTAATATGTTAGGGCTATTTTGGTATGCCAATATTATATTCGTGCTTTAATAATAATAATAATAATAAAATATAAGATAGGCTCTCTTGTTTCTAAATGGATTTGGACAATATAATACGTTTTCAAATTAAATTAGTAGTAGAAATTTTTTAAGAAGTATATCCTAAAAATAATAGGATTACAAGGCTAATATCTATGTCCCAAAATAATTATACTAATAGAATTCCTAAAAGTAATCATATAGGATTCCTAACGTGTAGTATTATGTCCTAAAACTAATAGGGTTACCAGGCTAATGTCTAGAATTCCGATTATGTCCTTTTATTGTGAATTATTGTGCTTAATATTAAAAGGTTATTTTTGTAATCCAACATTTTATTCATGCTTTTATAATGATATAGATAAGTGGACATTTGGTACGTGGATTAAATTATCCCGAAATTATAATACCTGGACTAATTTATTCCAGCTGAGAGGCGGTATAAAATAATACCTAGTTTGATGGGATAAGGTGAGATAAGATATATCCAGTATTAAGTCTAGGATTAAATTTATACCATGTTGGTTGACGGTATAAAAATTATACTCGGATAAATTTATACTGCCAACCAAGCAGTATAAATTTAATCCCACACCTTATCCCGCATACCAAACGACCCCTAAGATTAATTTAACTAGTTATAAAAATTAGGGCAAGTGCACAGATAGCCATTTTTAGGGATACTATTTAGAGATTGGCCAGTACCTATTTTGCCATGAAATTTTAAACTAAAAAATTATAACTTCAGGACAATTCAGGACACTTTTGTCTCAAAAAATCAAATTAAAAAAATTGAAATTTATGATGCACTGCTAATTCCTAAATAGCAGCCCTTTAGAGTGGCTACATGATGTCATTTCTAAATAAAAATTACCACCAAGGCTTATAGTATAGTGTTATCAATAGGAGTTCTCCACACAATAGGTGTGAGTTCGATCAGCAAGTAATTACGTATTTATTATAGAGAGTTTGCCAGTAATTATCTTTAAATGGTGTGATTGTGTAACTAAAGTAAATTTTAAATGGTCGTGAAAATCAAGTAATACCTGTAATTAGTGAAAGGGCAGTAATTAGGCTTGGTGGGAACGTTGGAGTGATGAATGGACCAACAACTAACGTTGGAATAATACTAATAAACTCTATATTCTTTGCTTTAGTTGCTTCCCATGCTGCCTTTTCTGCCAATATCTTGGAAGCAAAATACATCTGCAGAAAAATTAAATATTCATTAAAATTGTATGATTAAGAAAGAAAGTCCTAATTAAGGAAAATGAATTAATAAGAAAATAATTAATGGCTAACCCATCCAGTCATCTTCTTAGCATATATGAAATCCAAGTCACTCCAATTACTCTCATCGTAGACTAGTTTTTGATGCTGTTGGATGTCAACAGTTCCAGCAGATGAAGTGAAAACCAGCCTCTTTACTGTTTTTGCTTTAGCACATGATTCTATTATGTTTAATATTCCACGGATTGTTGGTTTGATTACTTCATTCTGTCAAACATATATATACGTGCATGTTACATGAAAGATATATATCAACGAAGAAGACTTTTGTAACTTGTGATCTTAGACATGTCATAAAGGCAAAAACTTGGCACGTCAAGTCAGTACTCATGACGTACTACGACAATACAATTTATAGGTTTGTTTGGGTCCCGAACTACGATAGTTTTAAAACTTTATTTCATGGCTCAATTCAATATATATTTTCTATTATTTTTAAGTGATATTGGACCTCTGTATATACACATACTCCCTCCGTTCCAATTTATGTGAACCTATTTGATTGGGCACGGAGTTTAAGAAAAAATAAAGACTTGTGATTCTACACAAGTCAAAAAGGGGTCCAGAATATTTGTGTGGTTATAAAAGTTTCTCATTAAGGGTGGAATTGGAAGTTTAAGCTAAATTGTTTCCAAATTTAGAAAGGGGTCATTCTTTTTGGAACGGACCAAAAATGAAACAGGTTCACGTAAACTGGAACAAAGAGAGTATTATTTTTCAGAATTATTTGTACACATATGTAAGTGATTTTTTTTCCCGAAGTGCTTGTCAAAGATCGAGTAACACCCTTTACTAGAGGATGTTTCTTCACTGTTAAGTGAAATGAGTTTTTGGGGTTGTTATTCCTCATATATAGACAAAGGCGGAGTGAGGATTGCGCGAGGGGTTCATTCGATCCTTTAGCCTAAAGTAACTTCGTGTATATATATGTAAAATTATTTTTATGTATATATCTAATATATATTCAATTCGGGACCCTTGACCTTTTGGTATGTTTATTTCTTTATATTCTGATTTTTTTTTTAGATAAATCCTGACACTGCCACTGTATTTAAATACTACGCACCTCAGGGTCCTTCGAATCAAAATCCATAGGGGTGGCCACATGAAATACTCCTTGGCAGCCATGAATGGCTTCATCAAAGCTTCCTTCTTCTGTCAACTCCGCTTTCCACAGCGTCAGCTTGCTATCAGCTTTTGGCAACTCCCAAAGATGTTTCACCTTGTTCTTGTTCTCTACAATTCCAAAACAACTCATTTTATTTATATGAGATACAGTTAGAATCAGTGGCGGACGCATGATTTTCGCTAATTATATTCAAGAAAAAGAAAAAGTTAAAAGTATTAGAAGAGACTGTGGCTAGTGAAAATTGAACTAGTGACCTTACAAAAGTTTTGAGCCCTCTTGACCAATAACTAGCTACGCTTTTGGGTTGTGTCAAGGGGATTCAAGATATAATACGTAGAGGTTCAAGCAGGATTTTGCCTTATATGTACAATGTAATTTTTCCGGCGAAAGTGTTCGGGTTAACCCCCTTCCGCCCCCCTAAGTTAGAATCGCTGCGACATATAAGAAAATAATAATAGTAAAGTAAAACTTGTGGTTTAAAACATGTCGGTGCTTTTCTGCAGCTTTAACACCTTTGAAAGTTGTGGCCTTAATTATACTATAACATATTGTGATTATAAAAACTTCTCACAAAGATTAAATGAGAAGTGAAAAGTTAATTATATTCAAATTTAGGAGTGTATTGTCATTTTTTTCAAATATATTAAAGAAAAATATGTCACATAATTGTAGGAAAAGAGGAAAATCGTTACCAGGATCACGAACAGTAGCGTGAACATTATAGCCACGTTGAAGGAGTTTCATAACAAGCCAAGACCCAATAAATCCAGCTGCTCCAGTCACACAAACTGTTGGCCCTGGAGAAGATTTAGGGGCATGAATAGTGGCCATTTCTGAAAGAAAAAAAAAATATAAGAGTAAGAAAAAGACTAGACAGTTTTTTTACTTCAGCAAATTCGTAGATATGTGCTCTATTTATGCCTATGGCTTACAGTATTTGCAGTGCAAGTAGGGTAAAAGATTGGTACTTCTAATATTGGAGTAAATACTTACAACACTTTAGTGTTTTCAGTAAATCAAATAATTTAATTTCGATAGTTAAAAATTAAAGTAAAAATACTAATCACTTCACAAAGTTAAGAGATAAATCGTGTGTGAAATACATATCTCTTGTATTTATTAGGTTGGTGTAAATTGAGACATAGCTACTTTTGTCCACGAAGAGTCAGTTATTACTCCTTTGCAAAAAATTACTTTGTATAGATAAGTCAACAAAGTATATTATTATATGTTATATTGAATTTCCTTGACTTTTTCTTGTGTTCACTTATTTATATTTCTAATTCTCTTAGTAAAACTTCAGGCTCTGCGGCGACACATAAACATCAAGTGTGTTTACATGTCGACAAAATAGTTTGAAAAATATTTTTTTAGATATCACATTTTTCTGAAATTGGAGCAAAATGACTTTCCTAGAAAAAGTTAGGAAAATATTTTCCAAAAACTCCACCTACCCTCACATCTAACCCCAACCCCTGCCCCACCTCTTGACCCCCTCTCTCTCCAAAAAGGAATTTTTTTTTTCAGATTCCAATTTTTTTTTTCCTTTTCGTCACCAGCCACCGTGCTACCTCCCACCCCCTGCCCCCTGCCCCCTGCCCCGCGCATAAACTAATTTTTACTTTTTGTATTTTAATTNTTGTGAAATTGAACTATGAATGATCAAGACATGTGTCTTCTTTCTAATTCTTTAGGTGTTTGATGTTTAACTTGGGGTGGAATGGATACAAATGGTAAAGCTGCAAAATTTAGTGGGGAGATAAGCATGGCAGAGAACAAGAAGAACTCCAGTAGTGAAGTGGTTGTCATGATATCTGAAGATGAAAAGTGAGTCATTCCTCACCTGATATTGCCAGGTATAGCCCCACTGCCCCCACCCCCGCGCTAAAAAAAGGTATTTTTTTTTGTAATTTCTAATTTCTATTTTTTCGTTTTTTGCACCACCCGCTGATCCCAACCCCACCCTTGCGCAATTTTTTTTTTTTTTAATTTCAAATTTCTATTTTTTTTTTATTTTTTTGCACCTCCCCCCTGCAAATCTTTTTTTTTTTTTGATATATTTTCAGTTTTATTTTTTTCAGTTTGCAGTTTACAGCTTCGAAATTTTACAAGTTCCAAAGTTATGAGTTCGGAGATTTATGTGTTTGGAAGTTTAAATGTTTAAAAATTATAAAATTTACGGGTTCGAAAGTTTAGCGGTTCGGAAGTTTATGAAATTTGTGGGTTCGGAAGGTTGTTGGTTCGAAAATTTATGGCTTCATGTTTATTGTATCTAAATTATTTATGAATACTCTTGAAAAGTTATTTTACTTAATTTGCGTACCAAACACCGAAAAATAAGTAAGATTACTACTTGTTTTCCAAGAAAATATTTTTTTTGGAAAACATTTTCGGTTATACCAAACACACCCTTAGTGTGGGTACATTTTCCCTCAAATATTAGTAGGTAGGCACGTGATTTTGTAAACCGAACCAAAAACGACTAGTAGGTCTTGTGATAAGGTCAGGAAAAACCTCCCATGTTATTATTATGTTTTCCTTATAAATCTTTTACTTGTAGCCAAACGTCAAAAGTTCTTTCGTAAAATCATGGGAATTTTCTATTTCTGTTCACTTTGAGAGTACATTTGATATCCTATAATTAGTTATATAACAATACTTACATTTAATTCAATTTGTATTCGGTATCTATTTCCCCTCCAATTAATATTGAATTGCCTTCATTAAGGAAAATGAAGGCTAGCTGCTGACAGAAAGAAATTAAATAAATTGGTTAACCTTTCCCATTTAGCTTCTTTGAGGTTTGTGGTTTCGCTAACCTTGAGTTGACTAAATTAGGTGTTGATTCATGTATAATTTTGATGATTATATATTAATCCGTTCCCATGGTTATGAAGATTGCCGGAGGGGGCATTGGTACGTACAAAGGCGGAGCTAGAATTTAAAATTTATGAGTTTTGAACTCGATGTCGAATTCATAGTTAGTTATAGTTACTGAGTTCATAATTAAATATTTTTTATATATTTAATAAATTTTCTAATACAAATATTGTTGGATGTGCGAACAAAGTCCCACATTGGTAGCTGAAAAGATTGGGAGTCTACATATAAGTTGTAGGGATCTCTTAATGGTGTGAGGCCTTTTAGGGAAAACCGTGCGGGCTTGGCACAAAGCGAACAATATCGCACCATGTTAGGAGTGTCATTGGGCCGTTTTAGTCCAACAACTGGTATCAGAGCCCAGGTTCAGCGGAACGAGTATTGAGATGGCAGAGTGATGGGGCAGGGCGGTGCACACACAAGAAGAAGCTAGTTACGGGCTTTGGTTGCCATAATACTCTAACAATGTGGGTGGCACACAGTGAATCTCGAAAATTGACCCGTGAATCATGGTAGTGGGCCACGTGGAACTTAGTTCGAGGGGGAGATTGTGGGTGTCCAAACAAAGTCCCACATTGGTAGCTGAAAAGATTGGGAGTCTACATATAAGGTGTAGAGATCTCTTAATGGTGTGAGGCCTTTTGGGGAAAACCGTGCGGGCTTGGCCCAAAGCGGAAAATATCTAGATTGGTGTGTGCAGTACTCAATAGGACTTTGAGAAGAAAAGCACAGTACAATCTCTAGGATCCCCAACTACAACCCCTATATATAGATCCCAAAAGGTCCCAAACATATAAGAGAAAGGTTTTCCAATTTGACAAGGACTATAGATTTTCCTTTGCCAAATCTATTAGGACAATGGGTTTTCCTAAGCCTATAGGGACTATGGGTTTCCTAAAAATACAAGGAATTCATTCAAGCCACAAATAACAAATCTTCTCCTTGGCTTGAATTCTCTTCATCAATAGGAACAACGTCTCTCTACCTTGCCCTCAGCCCTCGCAAGGGCTCTATTGAGTACTGCACACACCAATCAAGTCTAGGCAATGCCTAAACTTGTTGGCCCGGACTGCCTTGGTCATCATATCAGCTGGATTATCATGCGTAGACACTTTCTACACATTAACAACCCCCTTTGATATAATGTCTCGAATAAAGTGATGTCTGACTTCAATATGCTTCGTCCGCTCATGAAACATCTGATTCTTAGTAAGATTAATGGCACTCTGCCTATCACAAAAAACTTGTGTCTTCTTCTGAGCTAGTCCAAGATTACTTACCAAGCCTTGTAGCCAAATAGCCTCTTTAACTGCTTCCGTAATTGCCATATACTAAGCTTTTGTGGTAGTCAAAGCAACGACAGACTGCAAAGTCGCCTTCCAACTGATGACACTACCAGAAAGAGTAAAAACATATCCTGTCAGAGATCTTCTCTTATCCAAGTCCCCTGCATAATCTGAATCGACATAGCCAACTAAGGATTCACACAACTTGTCTTTGTAAAAAGTCAAGCCTACATCTGCAGTACCCTTCAAGTATCTCAAGATCCACTTCACCGCCTGCCAATGTTCTTTACCAGGACATGCCATGTATCTACTCACAACACTAAAATCATGTGAAATGTCAGGGCGAGTGCAAACCATAGCATACATAATGCTACCTACAACACTTGAATATGGAACACTAGACATCTGCTCCATCTCCTCGTCTATTTTTGGTGACATTTCTGTAGACAACTTGAAATGGGAAGCAAAAGGAACAGACATAGATTTGGCACCTGTCATATTAAATCTCTTGAGGACCCTCTCAATATAGGACCGTTGGGACAACATCATCTTTCCAACCCTTCTATCTCGAGTAATCTCCATCCCCAATATCTTCTTTGCAGCACCTAAATCCTTAATTTCAAACTCCTCACCTAGTTGCTTCTTCAATCGGGTAATATGTGACATGCTTTTAGCAGCAATAAGCATCTCATCCACATATAACAACAAATATACACTAGAACTGTCTTCAAGCTTTTTGTAATACACACAACTATCATATGCACTTCGAGAAAATGCATTTTGAATCATGAATGTATCAAATCTTTTATACCACTACCTAGGCGACTGTTTCAGACCATATAAAAATTTCTTAAGCAAGCAAACATGATTATCTTATCCTGAGTAATGAATCTCTCGGGTTGACTTATATAAATGTGCTCATCCAACTCACCATGCAAGAATGCAGTTTTCACATCTAACTGCTCTAGTTCTAAGTCATGAAGAGCCACCAAAGCCAGTAAGACCCTGATAGAGCTATGCTTTACCACTGGAGAGAACACTTCATTGTAATCTATCCCCTCCCTCTGTGTAAAACCTTTAGCTACTAATCTTGCCTTGTAACTTGATGTGATGCTTCAACCCCTGAATTGCCCTCTTTTCTTTTGAAAATCCATTTGCAGCCTAGTACCTTCTGTTCCTTTGGCAATGGAACAAGCTTCCATGTCTGATTCTTATGAAGAGACTCAATCTCTTCACTCATAGCACCAACCCACTGATCTGCTTCTCTTCCTATGCCCTTGAGTACATACTTGGCAATAGTCACGAGTAATAGAAAGTAAAAGTAGTACTTCTTCCGTTTCAATTTATGTGACAATAGCTTGGATTTAGAAGAACAAAACAAAGGCACTTTTGAGCAAAGAAGTAACTTTCAGGCTTCAAGACATAATTTGTTCCCTGATAAGGCTACAATTTTCCATATCCAAGCTATATAGTTCTATGAAGAATATATTTGTCCTGGAAATATCGTTATCCCATAGTTACAAATCCAATCAGAAGCAATCAGTCCACAAGTCCAACCAAATACCAGGTGAATTTATTAGAATACCTCGGTTGTAAGTGTAAGCATTTAAATTTATCGAATTTAAATCGATAAAATAATAGGGATTGTATTTTAATATATTAGTCCAACTAAATATTATGGGCAAAGATAATTGAATTAATTATATAAGTCTAATATATATGGCTTAAATAAATGAGTCTAAATATATTGGGCTAGCCCATTCGATTGTGCTATAAGTGATGATCCCACTTCATTAAGCCTAAGATGTCATCTTCTTAGATGCCCAATTTGGTGCCACGTGTTAAATGACGTGGCACGCCAAGTCAAACGGAAGAGCCAATAGTATCCTGCCACGTGTCAAAACGATAAGGCATGCCAAGTCAATTTAAAAGGCCAATGAAACCACACCACATGTGCAAGTGACATGTTCTGGCCAATCAAATGTAGCTTTGTCACTCTTTAATCTGACTGGTCGGAAAGAGTGTGTTCTCATCACAATTCTTCTTTTCCACAACTACAAGGGGTATTCATAACTCAGTAAAGACACCAGAAGTCATAATAAGACGCAAGAGAGAGCTCGAATCAAACGCCGTAAATTTCCCTACAAGTTTCAAGCTTCAAGCAATCAAGTTCAAGTTCAAGCTCAAGAATGAAGAACAAATCAAGATTCAAGGAGTACGAGTGCAAATCAAAGTTCGTGCTAGTTGAATTTAAGATCATCGTTCGTGGCAACAAATATAGATTCAAGATCAAGCTCAAAGGCCCTTGAATTTATTTACTATTGGAAAGAAGAACCAACGGATCCATTGAGATTGTACACTCATATTATTTGAAATTAAATGATACGATTGTTGCAATATTTTTTTTGTCTTGATTTTATTTTCTTGAAAAAATTTATTGTCTATAAATTTTGGCACGCCCAATGGGACAATCTCTACCTCTCATCTCAACTTTTCATTCACCAAAGTTCAAGAACATCGAAATGGCTTCAAAGAAAATCAACTCCAGATCAATTTCACCAAGGCTGTTAATTTCATGTTCTATGCTGATGTGGAAAACATCCTCGATGTTACCTTTGGAAGCTTTGGACTAGTTACGAGGAGCAAAGCAATCTCATTAGGACATCAACTACCCCAAGTGCCGTCCGCATCAACCCCTGTTTGGGATCTTCATCCTCAAAAGGATCAAGATCTTATACAAACGCACCTGAAAGAGGAATTGATGTTGCTGCAAAAATTAAGAAAACTTTAGCTCTGTTTAACCTCTCCGGATCTAAGAACTCTGCTGTGAAGGATGATTATGATATTTCAAGTGGTGAATCCTCCCCACTTACACCACATAGCGTGAGCCAATCGAGGATCAATCTTTGTGGCAATCCCTGCTACTCTCCATCATCCATAACAATCATGCAAGCCTTGGTGACAAATGCTTCATCTGTGGAGGAGCAATTGGCAAACTTGACGGAAGCAATTGCTAGCTCGACCAAGTACATGCAAAATCATGATGCTAGAATTGACAAGCAAACAGACAAGGTGGGAATCTTCATGGAATAAGAATCCACCAATGCACCTGGCAAGTTCCTAGAAGTTCTAGAGAGTGATCCTCCTCCAAGACAAGTAGCATCCGCTAAGGCTATCTCTGTCTCATTTGAAGGGATGATTCCAATCGATCAACTAATGGAGTTCATTGGAGAGACTATAAAAAATAAGTATGAAGTTACTTTCAAGTCTCCCTTACCTACACAAAGTCGTACACTTCAAGGATCGATATGTTGAAGATGTCTGCTCCTGTCATCCTCCAAAATTTCAACAATTTGATGTCAAAGGAAATCCAAAGCAATATGTGGCGCACTTCATTGAGAATGCAACAACACTAGGACTTACGGAGATTACCTAGTCAAGCAGTTTGTCTGCTCACTAAAAGAAAATTCTTTTGATTGATACAAAGACCTCGAAGCTGGATCTATTTATAGCTAGGATCAATTAGAGCAAGAATTCCTCAATCGCTTTTATAGCATGAGGCGTACTATCATTATGATAGAACTTACAAATACTCGTCAACGAAAGGGTAAACCAGTTATTGACTTTATCAATCGTTGGAGAAATGCAAGCATCAACTATAAAGACAAGCTTAGTGAAACTTCTAGCATAGAGATGTGCATCCAAGGCATGCAATGGGGCCTGTGCTATATCTTGTAAGGTATCAAGCCTAGAAAATTTGAAAAACTTGCAACTCGTGCCCATGACATGGAATCGAGAATGGCCTCCGCTAGAAGTTAAAGGTTTCCCATCTATAAACCTCACAAAGGGAACGACAAGCAAGAAGTCAAGAAATGGAGCAAGTTCGTACCAAGTTTGAAAACAAAGAAGCTATGAATGTCAAAACATCACCTGTGAAGTTCACGATGAAGGTGAGCAAGAAGCAGAGTATGAAATCCACCTCTTTTCAAGATAATCCAAGTGAAAAATTGACTCTAAAATAAATACGAGAGAAGGAGTACCCATTTATGGATTCTGATGTACTTGTAATTTTTGAAGAGCTTCTCTAGTTAAAGCTCATTGAGCTTCCAGCGATGAAGCGGCCAAATGAAGCTAGGAAAACTAATGACCCAAATTACTGAAAATATCAACTTGTGAGTCATCCTCTTGAGAAGTGCTTTGTCTTTAAGGATAAAGTTATGGACTTGGCCCGTGAAAAGAAGATCGTACTTGAAGATGAGAAGGCAAGTGCGAACCAAGTCTCTATCACCTTTGACTCATTCAATCTAGATGAGCTATGCAGTTTAAAAGATATCGAAGATGAAGAAATACTGGAGAATAACAAAGTCGAAGTAGATCACCATGATAATGATGAAGGTTGGACGTTGGTGACTCGTCATAGACACCACAAAAGGAGCCCACAAAAAGAATTAATAAAACAACTAACAAGGAAAATGATGGTGAAAAGACCAAGAGATGGAATCCAGTTAAGCATTTGAAGAATGCAAAAGTAGAGGTGCACCACTCTTAAAAGCCACGACATTTAGTGACCTTGGAGGAGTTCTTACCAAGTTAGTTCCACACGAAGATTTCTCATGAGGGTATTGGTGCCTGTTGTTGCCATGCTGACAAAGGGGAAGAAAAGAGTGACGACAAACATTAGCACCATCTTGGAAAAAGCTCATAGAGTCCATTCCTCAAGAAGTTAATGCTTGTGAGGAAAAAGTTACGTTCATGAATGACGATCTTCTACTAGGTGACACTCCTCATTACCGCCCATTATACCTAGTTGGCTATATGCGTGATGAAAGAGTAAATCGAATCTTGGCTGATGGAGGATCCTCAATGAACATCTTGCCAATTCGCTCCGTGAAAGAACTTGGCATCCTCATGAACGAACTCTCAGAAAGTCATGTGATGATTCAAGGATTCAACCCAGGGGCAAAGATCCATAGGTGCATCAGGTTAAGAATCACTATTGAAGATATGCAATCAAGTGTATGGTTGTATGTGATCGATGCAAAGACTGAATGCAACGTCTTGCTTGGAAGGCCTTGGATACATGAGAATGAAGTGGTTCCACCTACCTACCATCAATGTTTGAAGTAGTACGAGGGTGAAGCTGAGAAGAAAATAGTTGCTGATGACAAGCCATTCGCCGAGGCTAAGTCACACTTCGCTGATGCAAAGTTCTACTTGAAGAACCGCATTATGAAGAAGCTAAAAGCAGATAATATCATGAAGAGCAAGAATGAAGAGCCCATGACTAAAAGAGCTGAGGTGACTACTGATAAAACCAAAGCTGTTTGTGATGACCCGATAGGTCATCTCATGTTTTGAAACCTAATTCAATGATTCGAAGCATTAAAAATCATGTTTTAGCCTTCCTTGATTTGCGTGCACAGTTCGAGCGTCTTTTCAGAAAGCTTTTATGTCAAAAACTGAGAAAAATATAAATATTTGCCTTAAAATTCACCTGAGTTGACTTTGGCCAATATTTTGAGCAAACGGACCCGGATTCGTGTTTTGATGGTCCCGGTGAGTCCGTATCAAGATTTGGGACTTAGGCGTATGCCTGGTATCGAATTCGAAAGTCCCTAGCCCGAGTTATCGCATTTTATAGAAATTTGAAAATTTAAGGCTTAATGAATTGAAATGTTCGACAACTGTTTGACTTTTGGATATCGGGTCCGTATTTTGGTTCGGTAGCCCGGTATAGGTCCAATACTATATTTATGACTTGTTTGTCAAATTTGGTGAGAAACGGAGTTGGTTTGACGTGATTCGGACGTCCGGTTGTGAAAATAGAAGTTTCAAAGTTTTCTTGAAAATTTCATATAATTTGGTGTTCAATTCGTAGTTTTAGGTGTTATTTTGGTGATCTAATCACGCGAGCAAGTTCGTATGATGTTTTCAGACTTGTGTGCATAGTTGGTTTAGAGCCCCAAGGGTTTGGGTGAGTTTCGAATAGGCTACGGATTGAATTGGACTTAGAACATTTGCTGGAGTCTGCAATTTCAGGGAACTGGCCTCTGATCTTGCATTTGCGAGATCAATGTTCACATTTGCGAACATTTCCCACTTCTGACAGGCTCGCATTTGTGAGCCATTTCTTCGCATTTGCGAAAAGTGCCTGGGTCAGCCTACGTTCGCATTTGCGATCATGAGGTCGCATTTACGGGAGGCCAGTGTGGGCGTTTGGGAACAAACCTTCACATTTGCGATGGGAGCTGGGGAGAGGGATTCTTCGTATTTGCGATCGTTGGCTCGCATTTGCGGCAAAGTCAGTGTTCGCATTTGCGAACTTTTCATTGCAAATGCGATGATTGCGGAGGTGTGAGAGTCTTCGCAAATGCGATGGATTTCTTGCATTTGCGAGCATCACATTTGTGAAGCCCATGTCGCGAATACGACATCTGCAGCTGAATAAAATATGACTTAGACGGGATTTTTGGTTCATTCTTCAAATTTTCAAGACCTAGAATCCTAGAGACGATTTTTCCAACACTCTTTTTTTCCTAGATCATTGGCAAGTGATTCTAACCTATTTTCTTTCAATCTTTCACTATATTTCACAAGTTTTCAACCTAAAATCTAGAGTTTTCATGGTGGAATTGGGGGTTTTTTGGTAGAAATTATGGATTTGGTAAAGTAGGGATTTAAACCTCAAATTGAGGTCAGATTACAAAACAAATTACATAACCGCGCTCAGGGGTGAATGGGTAATCGGGTTTTGGTCCGAAATTCGGGATTGGACCAAGCGGGCCCAAGGGTTGACTTTTGTTGACTTTTTCGAAGATGGCCTAAATTGAGTTCTTGCAATCGTGGGTAGTTCCTAAGGCTTAATTTGAATCGTTTGGTTGGTAATTTGCTATTCTATTGGTTTGGAGGCTTGTTTGCGAGGCAAGGCTATGATTGAGCAGTGATTGGTCTTTGGAGCGAGGTAAGTGTTGTGTCTAACCTTGACTTGAGGGAATTAGGAACCCTTGGACTATTTGTTATGTGAATTTCATGTGAGCGGCGTATATGTGAGGTGACGAGTACTTATGCGCCGCCAAATTATTTGTTTTCCCTGTTTTCCTTTTTTTTTCTTATATTATCTCTTTCCTTGTCTTAATTGTTTCATGCTCTAAATTTGTTCCCATGTAATTGCTACTTGTTAGTCATTGTTTCCTCCTGTTCATGATATTGGTTCTTTCCATACTTTCATTATCTCCTATTATTTTAAGCTGGCTTATCTGTACCTTTTAGCTGTAAATTCTGAATTGGACTCACTGTGTAGTATTATTTATGTGAACTTTCATGGTGTACAAGTTTCCTATTTGTTTTAGTTTGGTGTTTACGAATTGTGAAGGGTTTCTGTGATTTGAATTGTGAATTTACTGAGTACTTGATATTGATATGGTGTGATTGGGTTGCACGCTGCAATAGGTGAAATAAGGGTGATATATTGAGGTGGAATAAAGGTGAATCTATACTGTACGGTAGGAACAGGTTGCACACAACAACAAGTGTAATAAGGGTGGATTGTTTGGTAGAATAATGGTGAGCTATGACTATGTTATTGTGATATGGTGGGATCGGGTTGCGCGCCGCAACACTTATATATAGATTTTCATTGTTGTTATGTTATTATGAGGAAATAAGGGAGGATTTTATATCGTACGGTGGGATCGGATTGCGCGCCCCAACAACCTATGTGTTTTTGTTCCCTGAGCTGTGTTAGCTTTATGGTATTTTCTTTTGCACTTAAGGATTGATAAATTCTGGACGTTGTTGGCTTATTTCCTGGAGTTGTAGTTATTTCCTGCAATTTACTGTTTTATTCGATTCTCCATTTCCTTTTTTTGCCTTTATTATATATATTGCGTACAGGCTGTAGTGTAAGTGACCCGCCTTAGCCTCGTCACTACTTCGTCGAGGTTAGGCTCGACACTTTCAGAGTACAAGGGGTCGGTTGTACTCATACTATACTCTGCACTTCTTTTGCAGATTTTGGAATTGGTCCTAACTGATCGAGAGGTGTAGCAACTTGGACTGGTTCATCGGAGAATCAAGGTAGATCTGTTGGCGTTCGCAGACCTTGAAGTCCCCGTCTATCTTTTCTGTTTTTACTCTTTTTTTTGTTCAAATAGTTGTATTTTTTCCAGACTTTTACTTATAGTAAATCCTAAAAGTTCGTGAATTGTGACTCCAGATTCGGGTGGTAGTAAATATTGAAGCTTTTATATTATTCCGCACTCGCTGTATTTCATTTTAGCTTATTTGCTGTTATTTACTGAATCGGATAAGGATTGGATTAATAGTTCTCTAACTTCGGCTTGCTTAGCAAGTGGAATGTTAGGCGCCATCACGGTCCCGACAATGGAAATTCTAGGTCGTGACAAGTTGGTATCAAAGTACTAGGTTGCCTAGGTCTCACAATTTACGAGCATGCTTAGTAGAGTCTGGAGGATCGGTACGGAGACGTCTGTACTTATCTTGCAGAGTCTATGAAGCTTAGGAACAAATTCACTTCTATTCTTCTCTGTCGTGCGATTTTGTTCTCTCAATTCTAATTGAACTCTTCCACTCTTATTCTCTCGCAGATGGTGAGAACACGTACTGCATCTTCAGCTGAGCAGTAGCTAGAGCCTCCACTGGCAGCTCCTACGAGGGGTAGAGGTCGAGGCCGAGGTCGTTCCAGAGGCCGAGGTAGGGGTAGGGCTCTGCCCAGAGCCCGAACAGCAGCCCCAACAGTGGAGCCTCGGGTAGAGTTTGACGAGGAGGTTCCATCCCAGACTGATCCTGCCGGGCCAGCTCAGGTTCCGGAGGGGTTCATTGCCCCTAGTGCTTCAGGACGCCTTGGTCCGTTTGGTAGGCCTTATGGAGAGTATGGCCCAGACTGGCACATTTCCCAAGGCACCAGCCATCTTTCAGGCTCGAGGAGGAGCACAAACTCCTGCTACTCACACTCCGGAGCAGATGGCTCCCCAATATCAGACTCCAGCAGCTCATCTAGTGGAGTAGTTCAGCCGGTTGTTGCGGCACAGGCCGGTGATGGGTCGACTATGTCTTCTAAGGATTTGTCGAGATTGGGCAGGTTTACCAAGCTCTTTCCAGTTCACTTTAGTGGTACATATTCAGAGGATCCCCAGGATTATCTTGACATATGACATGAGGTGCTATGAAACATGGGTATAGTGGAGACCAATGGGGTCGATTTTGCTGCATTCCAGATGTCAGGTTCCGCCAAGAAATGGTGGAGGGATTATTTGTTGACTAGACTAGCTGGGTCGCTTGCTCTTACCTGGGACGAGTTCTCAGCTCTTCCTAGAGAGGTTTCTCCCTATCACATTAAGAGAGGAGCATCGTCATCAGTTCGAGCATCTCCAGCAGGGCAGTATAACTGTTACTCAGTACGAGACTCATTTTGTGGATTTGGCCCGTCATGCTCTTCTTCTGCTTTCTACCGAGAGAGAGAGAGAGAGAGAGAGAGAGAGAGAGAGAGAGAGAGAGAGAGAGAGAGGGTGAGGAGGTTTATTGACGGACTTGCTCAGCCTATCAGAATGCAGATGTCTAAGGAGATTGGGAGTGAGATTTCTTTTCAGGCAGTTGCCAATATCGCCAGGCGAGTCGAGATGGTTCTTTCTTAGGGAGGTCAGGGGTCTGACAAGACACCTCGTCATTCTGGTGGGTTCAGCGGTGCCTTATCTGGAGGCAGGGGTACTTTTGGTAGAGGCCATCCTCCCAGGCCATTTCATTTAGCGCTTCAGGAATCCTATAGTGCTTCAGGGAGTCGTGGTCCTTATATGCCTCATTCTGAATAGCCAGCCTACAGTGCACCACCAGCTCCTATCAGTGCACCTCTTATTCAGAGTGATTACCATGGTCATCTAGCTCGTTCGGGTCAGTCTCAGTTTGCGCAACCACAGTACCAGGATGGATGTTTCGAGTGTGGTGGTTATGGGCATATCAGGAGGAACTGTCCGAGATTAATGGGCATCACGCCACATCATTAAGGTTCTCCTGCCATGGTCCCGGCACCAGTTGCTGCACCGCCTGCTCAACTAGCCAGAGGCAGGGGTCAGGAAGCCAGAGGTAGAGGCCAGACTGTTAGAGGTAGAGGTCAGGCCGTTAGAGGTGGAGCCCAACCAGCTAGAGGCTGTCCCAGGGACGTAGTTCAGGGTAGTGGGGCCTAGTCCTGATGATATGCTTTTCCAGCCAGGCTTGAGGCTGACTCATCTGACGCCATTATCACAGGTAATGTTTTTGTTTGCAGTAGGGATGCTTCAGTTCTATTTGATCCGGGTTCTACTTATTTGTATGTGTCATCCTATTTTGCTTCATATTTGGTTGTGCCCCGTGATTCTTTGAGTGCCCCTATGTATGTGTCCATACCTGTGGGAGATGCTATTGTAGTAGACCTCATTTATCGTTCGTGTGTGGTCGCCATTAGGAGTTTTGAGACTATTGTGGATCTTCTACTTGTCGATATGGTAGACTTTGATGTCATCTTAGGTATGGATTGGTTGTCACCTTATCACGCTATATTAGATTGTCACTCCAAGATGGTAATCTTAGCTCTGCCAGGGTTGCCTCGATTAGAGTGGAGAGGGACTCTTGGCCATTCTACCAGCGGGGTCTCTCTTATATGAAGGCTCGGCGTATGGTCGAGAAGGGGTGTCTAGCTTATTTGGCATATGTCCGCGATTCTAGTGCAAATGTTTCTTCCACGGATTCTATACTAGTGGTCCGAGAGTTTCCAGAGGTATTTCCTGCAGACCTATCGGGGATGCCACCCGATAGGGATATCAATTGACTTGGTTCCGGGCACTCAGCCAATTTCTATTCTGCCATACCCTATGGCCTCGCCAGAGTTGAAAGAATTGAAGGAGCAATTGCAAGATTTTCTTGATAAGGGCTTCATTAGACCTAGTGTCTCGCCCTGGGTGCGCCCATGTTGTTCGTGAAAAGAAATATGGATCGATGAGAATGTGCATAGACTACCGGCAGTTGAACAAATTCACCATCAGGAACAAGTATCCATTGCCGACTATTGATGACTTATTTGATCAGTTTCAGGGTGCTAAGGTATTTTCAAAGATCGATTTGAGGTATGGCCACCATCAGTTGAGGATTAGGGCATCCAAAGTCCATAAGATAGCTTTTCGGACTCGATATGGGCATTATGAGTTTTTCGTGATGTCATTTGGGCTGACAAATGCCCCAGCGGAATTTATGGACTTGATGACCGGGTGTTCAAGCCTTATTTGGATTCTTTTGTGATTGTGTTCATTGATGTTATCTTGATCTACTCCTGCAGTCGAGAGGAGCACGAGCAGCATTTTCGGATCATACTTCAGACTCTAAGAGATAGCCAGTTATATGTTAAGTTTTCAAAGTGCGAGTTTTGGTTGAATTCAGTCGCTTTCTTGGGGCATGTTGTATCAGAAGAGGGTATTCAGGTAGACCCTAAGAAGATTGAGGCAGTTCAGAATTGGCCTAGACCTACATCAGCCACGGAGATCCGAAGTTTCTTGGGCTTGGCGGGTTATTACCGTCGGTTCATAGAAGGGTTCTCATCTATAGGAACCCCGTTGACCAGGTTGACCCAGAAGGGTGCCCCGTTCAGATGGTCAGACGAGTGTGAGGCGAGATTTCAGAAACTCAAGACTGCTTTGACTACGATGCTAGTGTTGGTGTTGCCCACAGGTTCAGGATCTTATACGGTATATTGTGATGCATCTCGTATTGGACTTGGTGGGGGTATTGATGTAGGATGCCAAGGTAATTGCATATGATTTGCGGCAGCTGAAGGTTCACGAGAAGAATTACCCTATTCATGACCTAGAGGTGGTAGCCATTATTCACGCGCTGAAGATTTGGAGGCACTATCTTTAGGGCGTGCCGTATGAGGTATTCACTGATCATCAGAGCTTGCAGTATTTGTTCAAGCAGAAGGAGCTCAATTTGAGGCAGAAGAGGTGGTTGGAGTTGTTGAAAGACTAAGATATCACCATCTTGTATCATATCGGGAAGGCCAATGTGGTGGCCGATGCTTTGAGTAGGAAGTCAGCTAGTATGGGAAGCCTTGCGTACATTACAGTCGGTGAGAGACCGCTTGCATTAGATGTTCAGGCATTGGCCAATCAGTTCGTGAGGTTGGATGTATCTGAGCCCAGTCGTGTTCTAGCTTGTACAGTTGCTCGGTCTTTCTTGTTTGAGCGCATCAGAGATCGGCAGTATAATGACCCTCATTTGCTCGTCCTTAGGGACATAGTGCGGCACGGTGGTGCCAAGCAGGTGTTGAAGATGATGGAGTTTTGAGGATGCAGGGTCGTGTTTGTGTGCCTCATATGGATGGACTTCGTGAGTTGATTTTTGAGGAGGCCCACAGTTCCCGGTATTCTATTCATCCGGGTGCCGCCAAGATGTATCAAGACTTGCGGCGGCATTATTGGTCGAGGAGTCTGAAGAAAGATATAGTTGCATATGTAGCTTGGTGTCTAAATTGTCAGCAAGTAAAGTGTGAGCATTAGAGACCCGGTTGTTTGCTTCAGAAGTTAGAGATTCCTAAGTGGAAGTGGGAGTGTATCACTATGGATTTCATTGTTGGACTCCCACGGACCCAGAGGAAGTTATATGCAGTTTGGGTCATCGTGGACAGGCTGACTAAGTCAGCGCATTTCATTCCTGTGGCAGTTACGTGTTCTTTAGAGCAGTTGGCAGAGATTTATATCCCCGAGATCGTCCGTCTTCAGACTGTGCCCGTGTCTATCATTTCTGATCGAGGTACGTAGTTCACCCCGCACTTGTGGAGGGCAGTACAACTTGAGTTGGGCACATAGGTTGAGCTGAGCACATCATTTCATCCTCAGACGGACGGACAGTCCCAGCACACTATTCAGATATTAGAGGATATGCTCGCGCTTGTGTTATAGACTTCGGAGGTTCATGGGATCAGTTTTTGGCGCTAGCAGAGTTTGCCTGCAATAACAGTTATTAGTCAAGCATTCAAATGGCTGCCTATGAGGCATTATATGGTAGGCGATGCCGATCGCCAGTTGGATGGTTTGAGCCGGGGGAGGCTTGGTTGTTGGGTACAGACTTAGTACAGGATTCCTTGGATAAGGTCAAGATTATTCAGGATTGACTTCACACAACTCAGTCCAGGAAGAAGAGTTATGCCGACCGTAGAGTTCGTGATGTTGCATTCATGGTCGGAGAGAGAGTGTTGCTCCAAGTATCACCCATGAAGGGTGTGATGAGGTTCGGAAAGAAAGGCAAGTTGAGCCCTAGGTATATCAGACCTTTTGAGATTCTTGAGCGAGTAGGGGAGGTGGCCTACAGACTTGTGTTGCCACCTAGTTTATCAGTAGTCCATCTGGTGTTCCATGTGTCCATGCTCCGGAAGTATCACGGCGATCCATCCCACGTGCTAGATTTTAGCACTGTCTAGTTGGACAAGGATTTGACTTATGATGAGGAGCCAGTGGCTATTCCAGCCCGACAGGTTCGTCAGTTGAGATCGAAGAGTTATCCTTCAGTTTGAGTGCAGTGGAAATGTTAGCCCGTCGAAGCCTTAAAAATCATGTTTTAACCTTCCTCGATTTGTGTGTTTAGTCCGGGCGTCTTTCCGGAAAGCTTTTATGTCAAAAACTGAGAAAAATATGAAACTTTGCCTTAAAATTCACCTGAGTTGACTTCGGTCAATGTTTTGAGCAAACGGGCCCGGATTCATATTTTGATGGTCCCGGTGGGTCCGTATCTTGATTTGGAACTTGGGCATATGCCCAGAATCGATTCGGAAGTGCCTACCCCGATTTATCGCATTTATAGAAATTTGAAAATTTAAGCCTTAATGAATTAAAATGTTCGACTAATGTTTGACTTTTTGATATCGGGTCCGTATTTTGGTTCCGGAGCCCGGTATAGGACCAATACTATATTTATGACTTGTCTGTCAAATTTGGTGAGAAACATAGTTGGTTTGAAAATTTTCTGATTTCCGGTTGTAAAAATCGAAGTTCCAAAGTTTTCTTGAGAATTTCATTTGATTTGGTGTTCAATTTGTAGTTTAGGTGTTATTTTGGCAATTTGATCACGCGAGCAAGTTTGTATGATGTTTTCAGACTTGTGTGCGTAGTTGGTTTAGGGCCCCAAGGGCTCGGGTGAGTTTCAGATAAGCTACGGAGTGAATTGGACTTAAAACATTTGCTAGTGTCTACAATTTCTAGGAACTGGCCTCTGATCTCGCATTTGCAAGATCAGTGTTTGCATTTGCGAACATTTCCCACTTCTGACAGGCTCGCAGTTGCGAGCTATTTCTTCGTTTTTGCAAAGAGTGCCTGGGTCAGCCTAAGTTCGCATTTGCGATCATGAGGTCGCATTTGCGGAAGGCCAGTGTGCGTATTTCGATGGGAGCTGGGGAGGGGGATTCTTCGCATTTGCGGTCAAGTCAGTGTTCGCATTTGCGAACTTTTCATCGCAAATGCGATGGTTGCACAGGTATGAGAGTCTTCGCAAATGCGATGGATTTATCGCATTTGCGAAGCCCAGGTCGCAAATGCGACATCTGCAGATGAATAAAATATGACTTAGACAGGATTTTTGGTTCATTCTTTAAATTTTCAAAACCTAGAACCCTAGAGGCGATTTGTCCAAGACTCTTTCTTCCCCAAATCGTTGGTAAGTGATTCTAACCTATTTCCTTTCAATCTTTCACTACATTTCACAGGTTTTTAACCTAAAATATAGAGTTCTCATGGTGGAATTGGGGGTTTTTGGGCAGAAATTAGGGATTTGGTATCGGGGGTTTAGACCTCAAAGTGAGGTCGGATTCAAAAACAAATTACATAACCGGGCTCGGGGGTGAATGGGTAATCGGGTTTTGGTCCAAACTTCGGGGCTGGACCAAGCGGGCCCGGGGGTTGACTTTTGTTGACTTTTTCATAGATGGCCTACATTGAATTCTTGCAATCGCGGGTAGTTCGTTTGGTTGGTAATTTGCTAGATTCTATTGGTCCGGAGGCTTTTTTGAGAGGCAAGGCTATGATTGAGCAGTGAGTGGTCTTTGGAGCGAGGTATCTGTTGTGTCTAACCTTGACTTGAGGGAATTAGGAACCCTTAGACTATTTGTTATGTGAATTTCATGTGAGCGGCGTATATGTGAAGTGGCGAGTACTTATGCGCCGCCAAATTATCTGTTTTTCCTATTTTCCCATTTTTTTCTTCTTATATTACCTCTTTCCCTAACTTAATTGTTTCATGCACTAAATGGGTTCCCATGCCTAATTGCTACTTGTTAGTCATTGTTTCCTCTTGTTCATGATATTGGTTCTTCCCATAGTTTCATTATCTCCTATTATTTGCTTAAGCTGGCTTAGGTGAACTTTCATGGTGTACAAGTGTCCTATTTGTTTCGGTTTGGTGTTTAGGAATTGTGAATGGTTTCTGTGATTTGAATTGTGAATTTACTGTGCATACTGAGTACTTGATATTGATATGGTGGGATCGGGTAGCACGCCGCAACATGTGAAATAAGAGTGATATATTGAGGTGGAATAAGGGTGAATCTATATTGTACGGTGGGAACGGGTTGCACGTCGCAACAAGTGTAATAATGGTGGATTTTTTTGTGGAATAAGGGTGAGCTATGACTATATTATTGTGATATGGTGGGATAGGGTTACGCGCCGCAACACTTTATATAGATATTCATTGTTGTTTACGTTGTTATGATAAAATAAGGGAGGATTTTATACCGTACGGTGGGATCGGGTTGCGCGCAACAACAACGTATGTGTTTATGTTCCCTGAGCTGTGCTAGCTTTATGGTATTTTCTTTTGCACTTAAGGATTGATAAAATTCTGAACGTTGTTGGCTTATTTCCTGGAGTTGTAGTTATTTCTTGTAATTTACTGCTTTATTCGATTCTGCATTTCCCTTTTTTCGTAGAGGCTCTAGTGTGAGTGACCCGCCTTAGCCTCGTCACTACTTCGTCGAGGTTAGGCTCGGCAATTACAGAGTATACGGGGTTGACATACTACACTTTGTGCTTCTTGTGCAGATTTTAGCATTGGTCCCAGCTGATCGAGAGGCGTAGCAGCTCGGACTGGTTCATCAAAGACTCAATGTAGATCTGTTGGCGTTCGTAGCCCTTGAAGTCACCGTCTATCTTTTCTGTTTTTACTGTTTCTTTTGTTCGAACAGTTGTATTTCTTTCAGACTTTTACTTGTAGTAAATCCTAGAAGTTCGTGAATTGTGACTCCAGATCCGGGTGGTAGTAAATATTGAAGCTTTTATATTATTCCGCACTCGATGTATTTCATTTTAGCTTATTTACTGTTATTTACTGAATCGAATAAGGATTGGCTTAATAATTCTCTGACGCTGGCTTGCCTAGCAAGTGGAATATTAGGTGCCATCACGGTCCCGACGGTGGGAATTCCGGGTCGTGACACAATTGTTGAGGATGTACACCCTAACTCGAATAAATCTTATATAGGGGATATTGCATCTTATGGCAAAAAAGTAATTTCTACGCTCCAATATGTCCCTAGGAAGAAGAAAGACTAAGGTGAATCATCTAATCTCCAAACAAACATGCTAAAGGGGTCAACTCTTTCGATCAAATGGATTGAGGAGAGAATATTGTCCTCGAAGCTACTTAGAAAGTCTGTCTCAGAATTTGCCACAAGATATAGCACTTCCTACGAAGTGTATGGATGAAAGTTTTGATCCCAATGCTTACAGTAAGATTTTGAGCTATAATTTCATCAACAAGTTTGAGGTAAGTAATTCTAACCCGTATATGTGGTTTATATATGAATCTATAATTATATTTAACATAAAATATGGGATTAAACAAGAAATATTGGGCTTTTTGTCCAAATTTAGAAAAGTATATTTGAAAGTTTTGAACGCCGAATTGGATTTAGAAAATAATCAAATATTTACACTCGTGGGTTTATAGGAAAATGAGATCCAACCTTGGAATCGGGGTTTGACTATTTGGGAAAGGATTAACTTTTTGTCGACTTTTGAGATTTGATTAAAGATTGAAGCTTTATTATTTGAAATTGATTTTTATAGCTTTATTTGACGTCATTGGGTATTGTTTGGGCTAGATTGGGCTGGTTTGATGGATTTGAAGCCAGGAAAGACAGATTTTGAAGAATAGAGCTAATCCAAGATAAGGTAAGTGTCTTGCCTAACCTCGACTTGAGGGAATTTGTTTTACAATAGATTCAAATGCTAAATGATATGTATTTTGCGATGACGTATATGCGAGATGATGAGCGTATATGCAGGCACTATGGTTATATTTGGCTTGGAGTAGATTTTAAGCTTCTTTATACCTTATATTCCCTTCTTGCGATATGCTTTATCTGCCTCTAGGACTACTTGAGCAACTTTATTCATGCTAGAGATCATGTATATGTTTTTGATTCCTTATTTGACGTGATGGGCTATTTGGCATGTTGAAATTACATGTTGTAGTTGTAGTCATGCCTGTATACTTCTCTACATATTTATTTCTATGTCCATATGCATTATACATGATTATCTCTTACTTATACGCATACATCTCTGTATACGATTCTATATGAACTGAGGTTGGCACGATGATTTATGTTGTGCGATTTATATTATTATGACACGATGGTTTATGTCGTGCAGTTGATATTATTACGGCACGATGGTTTATATTGTATGGTTGATATTATTATGGCATGATGGTTTATCATGTGCAGATTGATGATAAATTTTTTAGATATTTATGATCTGATTATAGAGCTATAATACTCTGGCGTATAGGTTTGGATCCATCCCTCTAGAGTCACGTAATTATCCATGTTACATGGGGCTGTGCGAGCGCAGTTTGACACTAGAGTTTCGGGACATTTGGAGTGTCGGTTGCTGTATGATTTCAGTATTTATCATGCATTGGCATTATAGACTCATGCATATCATCTACATATGCACATTCATGCATTTTACATATGCATGTGATTTGTTAATGAATTGTTGAATGTTTGGAGGGTGTCAGATAGATATAAATGGTTAGTCGTCATCATGCATAGACATTTTAAACTCATAGAAGAGCATTCGTATAAGTTCTATTTGGGAGTGTGTGAGATTGAGTCTTTATCATGCATAGACACTCGATATTTATGTAGAAGTATTTGAGTTAATGTTACTAGGTGCATGTCTCTCTTGTATGCGAATTTGGTGCAATTGTATATTTATGACCTTGTTATTTGAAAAAAAAATATGCGTATCACCTTTTTCTTTGATTGTACTTTACTATTGACACATATTATTTCTTGGTAATTTTTTCTGTTAATGTATATGCTTATGGGATGCACAGGTTATATAATTGAGTATCTTGACTCAAATCTCGCTACTACTTTGTTGAGGTTAGTCTTGATACTTACTGAATACGTGGGTTCGATTGTACTCATACTATATTTATATATCATGCGTGTAAATTTAGATGTTGAGCTATTACGGAAGCCGAGGGATAACATTGAAGAGTATTTAGGACTTGTATTTTGTTCATGGTAGTTTAGGACTTGCATTTACGTTTATGCATATTCAAAAAGATGTTGTATTTGCTTCATACAAATATTATAACCGTAAATCTTAGTTGCTCACGATTTGTAATACTAGTTGTTAGGGTAGCTTGCATTAAATTTCATATTTTTATTTTATTATATATTATTTTATTTGATGATCTTCAGTTGAGTTGTGTTTTATGTTGGTTAGTTTCCCTAGTAGGTTGAGTTAGGTGCCATCATGATCCCGGTAGAATTTGGATCGTGACAATCATGTATGTCATCGAACACACAATCAATAGAATCACAACATAAGATCTAATTTTGTTATTTTGACCGACAAACACATAATTGAACCACAGACCGCTCATATAGTTCTAAATCTGATCAGCACTAACAAAAGACTCTAGCAAGACAATAAATTTAAGCTTGTTGGAAGATTTTAACACTCTTGAGTCTCTCAAATGTAGCCTAAGATTTTACTCCTCTGATATTCTGTACTAGTATACTAATCATAGGAAACATTGCCAGAATATTTAGTGGTCTTAACATGTGCTCTAGTAGTAATGATAAGATTCAACCTTCCCCTCCCTCTAGCGTAGTTATGACCCCTTTGAGTAGAACAAGGATGCTCATTAATCTCACCAAAATACTCTAACGTATTTTCTAGATTCTTTTAGTTATTTTGAGAGATATCTTTAACATGACTCTACAAGCAACAATAGCTGCAGTAATGTAGGATCGCCTCATATTTTATGTTTAGTCAATAATCACCTTCTCCTTTGTTATTGAGTCTATTGAGCCTACCCATAATGCCTAAGATATCTTGGCCTCGGTTAAATTAATCTCAACCTTCAACTTAGCCACATTAAATCTTGATTTAGAGTAGGTGGCCTGATCAGGGTCCATGATCATTCCCAAATCATCCACCATCTAGACATTATGTTCCAACTAAATAGATGCCATGGAAGCCTATGAAGTAGCACCCAAACTAGGGTCATAAGGAATTTAGGAGAATGACACTGTATAGCCGCTTTTAAAATAATAATCCAAAAATATATAATTTTGTATATATATACATTCTGTAAGTTATACATACAAAAATTATATAAATTTTATACAATCTTTCGGCTACCAAATACAAATAATTTTTGGTGCGAGCTAAAAATAGTAATACCCGAAAGATTTTCTTTATCAGGGTAAAAATTTGGAGTCCATTTAAATGCCTCATAGAGTATCCTCTATGTCTCATATTATTTTGAAATACAATAACGATAATCCACTTTACGAGTAAAGTCAAGATACATACCTTGGATTATAGTACACAATGTTTACTGAACCATTGAAGGGAACCTAATTGACAAATCATTTTCTGAGTTCTTCTATTTCAGGTTTTCCCTACGAAAAAATCTCAAGTAGAGTGAGATTATATTAGTAAAAAAATAATCGATAGTCGTGAAATACACAGTTAATTTAGCTACACGAACCCCTAATTTAATTTCAATATTTTGGCCTGAGTAAGTTTGTTTTGATGATTAACAAAGGAATACATGCAATGAACCAGGTTCATACACAGTGTACACAGGGCACAGGCAGATTCAAGCACAAGGCATGCACGTAAAGGAGATAAGCATATGTGATTATATCTGATATCTCCTGAACGAAATGATTGCATAATTGATAGGAGAAGGACTCCTTACTTGAAAAGAACTCTATCTTAGATAAGGGAGGAGTTAGAAGTTGAAGACAACTAGAACTCTTCCACCAAGGAAGAATATAGCATTAGAACTCTAGTTAATCTAATTCTACTAACACTATATATTTCAGGATGTTTTCTTTTACAGGTGATGCAAAAACACTGAAGTTAGCAAGAATTGAGAGAAAAATAGCAAAGCATTTTGCAAGCAATTCTTGTGTGTTTCCAGTGCGCGAACATGAAGTTACATGAACCAGATAGAAGAATCAGATCCAAGTGTCTGTCTTTTATTCTAGTTAAATTATAGTAGGGCGTTTGAGTTGTACCTTTCAGCTTTCTCTAGAAGCATTTGTACTAGGTACTCTAAGTTGTATTGTTCAAGTTAGAGTTAACTTGAAGTTGTCGCAACAGCCTGAGGCTGGTTGCCACAAAGGGTTAGAGGTAATCCTTAGGTTTATAAGAGTTCTGTAAACGCTGTTTTTGGCTTAGTGTTTTAGTGGAGTGTTGAGAAAAATCCTACTAGGAAGTAGGTCGTGGTTTTTTTACCTTTTGAGTCAGGTGTTTTCCACGTAAAAAAAAACTTGTGTTCTTTTCTTTCTGCATTTATTATTTTGCAACTGTAGTGTAAGAAACACATAGAAGAACCAGGTCCTTCTATAATCTGTGCACGCGGAAAATTGGATACCACACAAATTATTCCCCCTCCTCTTATATGGTATTTAAGTATAAACATCAATCATCCCCTGGCTACTTTGAAGAAAAATGTTGAAGGAGTAGATGTGCAAAAGATAAGAGCTGATTGCAATGCTGAGGATTTAAAGAAATGGGAAAAGAATGTCAAAGCCAAGAAATGGCTTGTTTATGGACTCGGTCTAGATGAGTACAACATAATCCAAGGTTGTTCCACTGCTAAGAAAATTTGGGACACACCGCAAGTGGCCTATGAAGGAACAACTCAGGTGAAGAGATCAAGAGGAACTCTACTGTACTTTCAGTACGAAAATTTTGCTATGAAGGATGGAGAAACCATTCAAGAGATGTATACAAGATTCACCACATTGACAAATGAACTAAAATCTCTTGGCAGGATTATTCCTGAAGAAGAAAGAGTTGAGAAGATACTTACTAGGGTCTTGCCAATTACTTGGAAAAGCAAGATCACTGCTATTCAGGAATCAAAGAATATTGCTACACTCTCTATAGATAAGTTGATTGGAAATCTCACTGCTTATGAACTTAAGAGACAAACCATGAAAACGGATATACCTAAGAAGGAAAGGATTTTGGCACTTAAAATCACTGAAGGTTCTGATCTAGAAGATAATTAAATGGAAATGATCACAAAAGAGTTCAAGAAATACCTAAGGAAAGGAAAGGGTTCTTCAAGAAGTGAAAACTACAGCAAGGCAAGAGCTCTGAAGAAGCAAACAAATGATGGTTGCTACAAGTTTGGGAAGACTGATCATATGATCAAGAACTGCCCTTTGTAGGAAATTGAGTGGAAAAAGGAAAGAGCTGAACGAAGGAATAGGAAGAAGGAACAAGTTCATCCCAAGAAAGACAACAACAAAGGATCAACCAAGGCTATGGTTGCTGCTTGGGGAGATAGCTCAGATGATGATGATGATGATGAATGAGCACTAATGGCTATTGGAGAATCTGATGAAGAAACTGAGATAAGTGTCTTTCATCTCAAAGACAAGATTAAATTTTTGTCAAAAGAAATATTATCTGAATTATTACTAGGGCTGACTTATGAATTTGAGAATGTGAATAATGAAAAAAAATAATTGTCAAAAGAATGTGTGATTTTGAAGTTAAATGCAAAAACTTGGAACTTAGGGCTTGTGAAACTAAAAGTGAAAATACTATGTTGAAGAACCAGTTCATGCACTTGATACAACTATCCTATAAATTAGATATGAAAATCTAAAATTGAAATTAGGAGTAGGTAAAATGACAGTTGGTGACACACATCTCACTTTAGAAGAGAATGTAGGTAAAATGAAAGATGAGTTATATAAAAGGGATGAACAGGTAAGAGTTTTAAAGGAGGATATGAACAAGGTCAAGCATAAGCTAGACAGAACTTGCAAATGGAATAGGTCTTCTTATGCACTTTCATGGCTACAAGAACATCATAGTAGCAACAGAAGAGGACTTGGCTTTGGGAACTCTACACATAAGTGGGATCCAAAGCAAGTACCTCACACTCCCTGAGAATAAGATTTGCACACGCTATGGAAATACTGGTCACTATAAGAGTGATTGCACTCAAAAAGAAAAGGCAGATCAAAAGAACAAAAATTTTGTTCTAGTGAAAAATACGCTGCCATGTTGGGGGAAAAAGAATTTGATTTATCCTTTTGCCTATAGAAAGGGACCCAAACTAGTTTGGGTTCCTAAGACTAACCCTGATTTTTTTTGCAGGTCCAAGTGAAGGAGAGTAGCCAAATATGATACATGGATATGGCTGCTCAAAGCACATGACAGGAAGCAAGAACCAGTTCCTTTCACTTGAGGACCTTAAAGAAGGTAATGTCTCCTTTGGAAATTGAAAGAAAGGTGAGATCATTGGGGTTGGAAAGGTAGGTAAGACTGATTCTCACACTATTGAGAATGTCTAATTGATAGATGGACTGAAGTACAGTCTAATAAGTGTATCACAATTATGTGATAGAGGTAACATGGTCGCCATTACATCTACAAAATGCTTTGTGATTAATCTTACCACCGACAAGATAGTTTTGCAGGAAAAAAGAGTGAATAACATATATGTGGTGGATCTGTCCACAATTTCAGATAATGAACTCATTTGCTTAAGTTTGTTGGACAATGATCCCCTCCTTTGGCACAAGAGACTTGGACATGCCAGTCTAAGTCAACTCAACAAACTAGTCTCCAAGAACTTCGTGATAGGGCTGCCAATATTAAGTTCAAGGAAGATGAAGTTTGTAAGGCTTGTGTAAGGGAGAAGCAGGTAAAATTCTCTTTTAAAAAGCAAGAAAATGGTAAGTACTACCAGGACGATGGCACTGGTCCATATGGATCTATGTGGACTAATAAGAACATTGAGTAGAGGTGGCAAGAGATATGTTATGGCGCTTGTTTATGATTATTCTAGGTTTACTAGGATATTATTTTTAACATCTAAAGATAAAGCATTTGACATATTCAATTCATTTGTTAGAAAAGCTCAGAAACAACTAGGTAATCAACTTGCATCAATTAAGTATATTCATGTACTGAATTTGAGAATGCTAAATTTTCTGAATTTTGTGATAAGCATGGATAGATCATAATTTTTTTCTCTTAGAATTCCACAACCAAATGGAGTAGTTGAAAGAAAGAATAGGACATTGGAAGAAATGGCTAGGATTATGCTACTTACTAGTAATTGCCACGTAGCTTCTGGGCAGAAGTTGTGAACACTACATGCTACATCATAAATAGGTGCATGACTAGACCACTTGTTGAGAAAACTCCCTATGAGTTACTTAAAGGGAGAAAGCGAAATATATCCCACCTTAGGGCATTTGGATGCAAGTGCTTTGTGTATAATAATGGAAAAGACTCCTTAGTTAAGTTTGATCCTAGAAGTTATGAGGGAGTACTCTTGGGATAATCTTCATATAGTAAAGCTTATAAGATTTATAACAAAAGAACTTTGTGTGTAGAAGAAAGTGTACATGTTATTTTTTATGAAACTAACATTCTTTCCGAGAGGCAGGAACAAGATGATGAAGCAATTGGGCTAGTAAGAAACTCAAATAAAACCACAGCCCAACCTGAAGCTGCACCATAGGAAGGAACAGGTGATGGAACATGTCCTTCCACCCAGGGCAACATGACAAGGGAACTGAACAGAGAGGAACTGATCCTCAAACCTAGAGGGAACCTGTCTATGAACCTGTTCCTCAGCAACAAATCATTGAAGGAACATTTATTGGAAACTAGTTAGCTGTGAAGTCGTACAAGTATCAAAGTTCTCATCCCATTGGGAACATAATTACTGATCCAACCTCTGGAATAAAAACGAAATCTTCTTTGAAGAACCTCTATGCTTTTGATGCTTTTCTATCTCTTACTGAATCTAAAAGAAGAAGTGTTTGTCAAGCAACCTCCTGGCTTTGAGAGCAAAGAATGTCCTGATCATGTGTACAAGCTTGACAAGGCACTTTATGGGCTCAAGCAGGCTCCAAGAGCATGGTATGAAAAAATTTCTAAGTTCTTGCTAGAGCATGGCTACAAGAGAGGTAAAATTGATAATACTTTGTTCTTGAAAGAAAAAGGTAAAGATCTCTTGGTAGTTCAGATATATGTTGATGATATAATCTTTGGAGCAACTACAGACAGGTTAAGTAAATAATTTGCTAAGCTAATGGGGAGTGAATTTGAAATGAGTATGATGGTTGAGCTTAATTTCTTTTTAGGCTTACAAATTAAACCACATTCAAATGAAATTATGATCCGTCAGCTGAAGTATGTGAAAGAGTTGCATAAAAGGTTTAAAATGCAAGATTCCAAAAAAATTGACACTCCTATAGAAACAACCACAAAATTGGACTTGGATGAACCTGGTTCATCCGTTGATAAGAAGATATATAGAGGCATGATTGACTCCTTTTTATATCTCACTGCTAGTAGACCTGGCATTATTTTTAGTGCATGCTTTTGTGCTAGATTCCAGGCAAATCCAAAGGAGTCTCACTTGACTGCTGTCAAGAGGATCTTGAGATACCTAAAAGGCACCACTGATTTATGCCTATAGTATCATAAAGGTAGTAATTTCAACTTAGTGGGATACGTTGATGCTGATTATGCAGGTTTTCTTGTGGATAGAAAGAGAACACCAGGTATGTCAGCCTTTCTTGGTTCATGTCTTGTGTCTTGGGCCACCAAAAAGCAAAATTTTGTGGCTTTGTCTACTGTTGAAGTTGAGTATGTGGTCGCTGCCTCATGTTGTGCTCAATTTTTATGGATCAAACAACAACTAATGGACTTTGGAATTGATGTAGGTTTATATCCTTATCTTTTATATAACACTAGTGCAATAAGTATGACCAAGAACCCGGTTCATCACAAAAGAACTAAGCACATAGATGTTAGACATCACTTTTTTATGGACAACTATGAGAAAGGTTTGATCACTGTGGAATTTTGTGCTACTAACAAAAAAATTGCTGACATCTTCACAAAAGCTCTAAGTAGAGATCACTTTGAAAGGAACATGTTAAAATTAGAGATGATTAAGATCACCTGAAAGGGATTAGTTCTAACTCAATAATTGGTTAGATAATTTGTAAATTTTGTAAATAATTAGATTAGATTTTGCTCAATCTCATACTTTTATTAGTATACTCTTGTGCCATGTGCTAAAATGTCTCACTAATCTCTACTGGTATTACCCCTATTTTCTTGGAAAAACTCAGACTTACACAAGATAATTCTCAATGAAGAACATGCTTCTTCAAGATTACATGGTATGTATTCTCCACTTCGCATATTTTGAAATAACTGTAGTTAGAACATGAAAAAAAGGAGTCCCATTTAATCTCAATCTCCTTCAAGCCTATCCATTACAGACGAACCAGTTTCACCAAAAGAGTCCCACGCACCATAATTGCCTAGAATCTAGGGAAGAGTCCAACATCTATTCAAACTGACTTTCCTAGATTGATTAGACTTCTAAACTTCAAAAAGTAGTCGTTACCTACTCAAACTCTCCTTCTTTAAATTGACTAGACTTTAACCATTTTTTTACTTCTAATATTTGGAGAAAATTTAAGACGCTAAAAAGAAAAATTCTCTAACCTTCTCGTTTCTCTTCTACACTCATCAAATGGCAAACCCTTCTGAAAACCCTTCCTCGACACCCAAAGAACTATCACCCACACCTTCAACTACCCCTACCTCCAAGAAAGGACGAGTAAAGATGCTTGCTCGTAAAACAATGGCTGATAGTGAACTATCCAAGAAATTAGAAGTGAAATTAAAGGCCAGTCTAGCAGAGGAACCCCAAAAATCAGAAGAATCTTACAAGTCTGAAACTGAGGGGCAAGAACTTGTTTCGTCTGAAACAGAATAAGTAGCTTCTGGGCTAACTATTACGTCCGATGTCATTTCTGATGTGGCTGAAAGTCTAGAAAACATATTTGTTCTTGTTGGTACTATTGCTGGTGTGGAGACTACTGAGTCTGGTAAAATTGGTGGTAAAAAAATAAAAATGAAAAGAAAAATAGAGTGAGGGTGTTAAAGGAGATGTCAGGGGAAAGGGAGAAGGAGTGGCTGAATCGTCACCTACTCCTATTAGTTTGAATGAAGAAATAGAGGCAATGGTGATATGGAGTGAGAAAGCTGTTAAGGAGGAAGAGAGTTGGAGAGAAGAAAGAGGCAGTAGGTCTGGAGATGCAAGTGTAGCGGAGGGGCTGGTTAGGTTGAGGAAGAGGTTCCAAGAACCTGTTCTATCTATGAAGGAACCCCTCCAAGACCTACTAAAACGGGTGTCTGATAGCTGCAATCCAAAGAAGAAGAAAAGTTCAGAGATGAAATCTTTGGAACTGCTATGGGTGGAAAGAAGTGAAAGGAGAGAAAGGCTGCCTCTTCTATCCCTGTAGAGACTCCTCCCACAAGAGGAAGAGCTACAAGGAGTCAGAGGAAGCAAAGTGGGGCTGATCTCGAAAATGCCTTAGTTAAGAGCAAAAGGAAAGCTGCTGAAAAGTGAAAGAAGAAAGTGGGTGAACCAGCTGAAACAATTGATATTGAGGAGATGGACCTGGTCCTTCATGATGAGGACGAGGCAGAAGAGGTGGAGGTTGTGACTCCAAAAGCAAAGAAAAGAAAGACTTCAAAAAAGAAGTCCTCTGCAGAATCTGTTGATACAGAACCCTATACCTTGGCAAAGAGAACCACGTCTACTAGGAAATCAAGAAAAGTGCAAGTAATGGAAGAAGAGAGTGAGGACGAAGAGGAAACTGATGAAGAACATAACAAGATGGTGAAGTTTGGCAAAAGAATAATTTTGAAGGGTAGACTCCTTGGAGATTTGGAGGAGGAAGGAATGGTGCTACTACTGGAGAAGCTAGAATTTTAGGGCTGGAAGGACATAGTCCTTCATTTTGGAAGGAAAACTAGCCCGAGCTGAAATATTGGAGTTCTTGGCAAATGGTAAAATCAAGAGTGAAAGAGTAGCCAGTGTAGTGAACGGGGTGAAAGTGAGCTTTGATGACAAGGAACTAGGAGAGATTCCAGGGGCACCTACTGAAGGGTACAATGATTACAAGAAGTTGAAATGGCCAAGCCTAGAAAACCTACCTACCTCACTTGCCATCACCAAGAAATTTGCTGATAGGGACTTAGATCTATAGCCCTAGGCTATTTATAAGAGTGAAATGAAGCCTGCCCTTAAGGTGCTCTTTGAATTTGTCAACAATGTTGTTTTGCCCAGGCAAGAGAGGAGGCACATTGCAACTTTCATGGACTTGGTCCTCATGGAGTGCCTGAATAGTGGGAGGCAAATCAACCGGCAAGGGTTTATAATCCAGCTCTTTGATAAGTTACTTTTTGTCACTATAACTCATGCCATACCCTATGGGTTCATACCCACTGTTGTGCTTGATCACTTAAAGGTTCCCCTCAAGAAATAGGATGTTAGCACAAGAAAAGATCACTTTGGGGCCAATACTTTGATTTCCTGTGACTATGAAGTCCTTATCGTTCCCAAAGAACCTGGTTCATCCAAGAAAGTGCCTGTGAATAGCAAAGTGAGAGCCTTGGAGCAGGTGAGTGGGGCTAAGGATGATAGGATTGAGAGGCTGAAAAAGAGGCTGGCTGAAGTAGAAACTAAAAAGGATGCTCTCAGGTTTGAGCTTGCAAAGGAGAAAGAGAAGAATCAGGGCTGCTTCATGAGATGTTGAAGCTACTTCTGGCTAGAAACCAGAACCCGGTCCTTCCCAGTCTTAAACTCTTCCTAGCCTAGTTTTGAAAACCAGTGATCCGAATGGAATTTTTTTTCTTTTTGCTCATGGTGCAGTACTTTTATTTCCTTCTATGCTTTATGGTTGACTCTTATCACTGATAATCACAACTTTTTGCTCTAATTGTTTGTTAATATTTCTTAGATGGCTAATATCCTTAGAAGTGTTACTTGAATCCATGATTGCATTTGAAGTAGTCTCAATGACCATGAGCTATAATCTTGTTATATAACTAAATTATGCAACTTTTCGATGATGCCAATTGGGGGAAGATAGGTTGGGCGTTTTCTTTGGACTGTGATATTTATAACCTAATGAACCCGGTCCTTGATGAATTGTGACATTAAAATGGAAAGTGTTCTAACATTGTGTTGATGTTGAGCTGAGTTGAAACGGGTTTCATGCTTATAAAAAGCACAGAGTTTGTCATCATCAAATAGGGAGAATTTGTTGGCCTAAGTAAGTTTGTTTTGATGATTGACAAAGGAACACATGCAATGAACTAGGTCCATACACAGTGTACACAGGGCACGGGCAGATTCAAGCACAAGACATGCGCGTGAAGGAGATAAGCATGAGTGGCTATATTTGATATCTCCTAAACGAAAATATTGCATAATTGATAAGGAGTAGAACTCCTTACTTAAAGAGAACTCTATCCTAGATAAGGAAGGAGTTAGAAGTTTAAGATAACTAGAACTCTTCCACCAAGGAAGAGTATAGCATTAGAGCTCTAGTTAATCCTATTCTATTAACTCTATATATTTTAGGATGTTCTCTTTTACAGGTGACGCACAAACACTGAATCTAAGCAAGAATTGAGAGCAAAATAAGAAGGCATTTTGTAAGCAATTCCTATGTGTTTCCAGAGTGCGAACCTGAAGCTACATGCACCAGATAGAAGAACCAGATCCAAGTGTATGTCTTTTATTCTAGTTCAATTGTAGTAGGGCTTTTGAGTTGTATCTTTCAGCTTTCTCAAGAAGCATTTGTACTAGGTACTCTAAGTTGTATTGTTCAAGTTAGAGTTAACTTGAAGTTGTCGCAACAGCCTGAGGCTGGTTGCCACAAAGGGTTAGAAGAAATCCTTAGGTTTACAAGAGTTCTGTAAACGCTGTTTTTGGCTCAGTGTTTTAGTGGAGTGTTGGGAAAAATCCTACTAGGAAGTAGGTTGTGGTTTTTTCACCTTTTGAGCCATGTGTTTTTTGTAAGCACGTAATTTTTGACCCGCGTAAATTTTAAATTTAGTTATAGTATTTTCACTCGAGTTATTATACAATTTAAGTCTATTTTATTTTTAACTTCAAAACATAAATTTGAACACACAAAAATAGTTTCACCTTTATAATATTTCTCAGATTATACATATTTTTTTTATATTTTAATATAATTTAATATCATTAGTCTTTTTGTAGCAATGTTATTCTAATTTCGCTATCTTTTCTATTTTTACTTTAACATAATCTTTGGAAAAATACAAAAATTTATATATAGTTCCGCTTTTAATATGGATTTGGTTTAGTTAAAATCAATTGGTACTTTATTATTCTTAAAAAAAAAGAAGTAGAATGAATTTTTTAGGGCTAGTTTTGTCTTGGTTCAATTGAAGAAGACCAAATTTAGCCCAAACTTGAGCCCAAATTGGGGCAGCCCTTTCCCTTTCCCCCTACCTAACCTGACCCGTCCAAACCGGACCGACCCACCCCATCTCCCCACTTAATCTCAACCATTCACCTCCCTTAATATAATGGCCCATATCCTCTCCCCAACTAAATATATATAATGCTATAACCCTTTAAACCCTAACCCTAAAACATAAAAACGGCCCCCTTTAGTTAGATTTGTCCGGGGAATGCCCCGAAGGATTTGTAAAAATTTTATACCGGGCAATGCCCCGAAGAACTTTGTAAATATTTTGGAGGCCTTGACGAGCATTGAGGAGGCACATATAGAATTTTAGTATTTTATTTTTATTTTTTATTTCATTTTGTTTTCCTTTCTTAGGTGGGGACGAGCCTCGAGCCTCTTTTGTGTTTATTTTCCTTTTATGTGTTTATTTCTACCTCAATTTGAATATTTTAAAAGCCAACTAGATCGAGTACGCAACCGTGACTTTCACGGGACTCGGGGAATGCCTAACACCTTCTCCCCGAGTTAAATGAACCCCCTTACCTAGAACTCTGGTGCAGACTTAGTTTTGGAGTCCAAAGTGTTTATCAAAGGAAAAATTATTTCTAAAAATGGTGACCTGACACACCGAAATCAAATGTCAGGTGGCGACTCCTAAAGGTCCTTTTGAACACAAATTATTGTCACTTTCTAATTGAAAACCCTTTTTGAACTTTACAAATCTTTTTTTTATTATTTTTAAACAAGGTTAATTAAGGTTGAAAAAAGGGGTGTGACAGCTTTGGCGACTCTGCTGGGGAGTTCCAAGTTCGAGCTGATACTTGATCTTGTTGGCTTTTAGGATATTCGGTTGAGGTGTTTGTTTTCTTTATTTGCTTTGTTTATTTGGTTTGCTTGTCTTATTTCCTGTGTTGGTTATTTGTTTATCGCTTTTCCTTATGTGTTACTGCTTTATAAACTATCATCATTTGCATAACCATGGGTCTTCTTTTTTCAACAAGTCTTTCGGAGTACGTTTGAGCGTACACGACCTTTTTGTGAGTCACCCGTGTCTTTAGGGGGGTGGCGTGGGAGCGTGGAGTGGACGGACAGCTAGAGCAGCCGCCATCGACCACGTGCCGCCCCAAATTGCCTTGTCTAGTGAACCCCTAACTTAGGTCAGCCTTTAGGTCATGCTTATCTGCATCATATCATTTAAACCTAGCAGGGCTCGGTCCCAGACACCGTGTCCCTTGGTAGGAGGCCTATCCAAATTATGTCAAAACGGACCAATGGCCCAAAAAGATATTTGATCATCCCTATATGCTACATGTTGCATTCTTTTAGGGTAAATAGGTCATTTGGCGGACCAATAAGAAAAAAAGGGTGAAGTATAAAGATGTAGCAAGTAGGGCCCAGTTATATTTTTCTTTCACAACTTTTTCAAGAAAAGACCAAAACAAAAAGAAAATGAAAAATCCAAAAAGATTTTGCACTTTCCCATCATTTTCCAAAAAAAAATCAAAAAAGGAGAAAAAGAAAATCCAAAAAGATTTTACAAGTTTCATCATTTTACAAAAAAGACAAAAAAATATGTTTTCTTCAAATTAGTATTTTTTTTTAATTCTCTCCCGTATCCAATCTTCCCGAACTACGCATACCTGATTCACGTCTTTCGGGGCGGGATACGTAGGCAGCCCACATAGGGTCCGATCTTCCTAGTGAGTCTTAAGTTCTTGGATTGGGGGTCGTAGCCACATCTTGCATGTCTAGCCACTTCTGGCCACATCGGTCGTTTTTGCAAAATAGGGCTATTTTCTCAAAGTGGTTTGTTAACCTATGTCTTAGAGTCCCAAGTCCACACAAGATTCTCTCTCAGTTTAAGGTCCATTCCTGTTGAATTTACATGCTTAGCCATTTTTTGTCCATATAGGTCATTTCTGCAAAGTGGGGTCATTTTTGCAAAGCAATTTCAGGGACCGCGATTCTTGAGAGTTTATGGGCCTTCATGAGGCATTTTCATGTTTTAGAGGTCATCCTAATTGAGTTTTCACTTCTAGCTGACTTTTGGCCATTTTGTAGAAATAGCCTCACTCGCGCCTTGCATGTGCTCAATAGGAAGTGTTATGGTCTCACATAGTATCTCGAGTCATTAAATCTATCTGGTATTGATAGAATATATGAGTCCACCAAACTATATAGAAACCAGGTCCTCTAGAGGTTCCTACTGATAGTGCTAATGAAACAGTAAGTAAATGGAATAGAGTTTTTTTACGTGGAAAAATCCCTGCTCAAGGGGATAAAAAACCACGACCTACACTGGTAGGATTTCAACTTCACTATGAGCAATTTTAGATTACAACCTATGCAATATAGGAATTAAACTATTAATCATACTAACTTGTAATACACCTATTACAAGCCACTTTGCAATACACCTATTACAAAGACTTCAACTCATGACTAACTCTATTCACGACACAAACACTGAAGGTTTATGGTTTACAAGGGGTTCCTAAGTAACGCTTCTAAATAAGCAAAATAGGAATTACAATGAAGAAAAACTACAAAGTTACAACTCAACTAAGGACATACAAGATACTTGCTATAGGAACTGGTCCGTAGTAGTGTTATTCTTTGTTCTTGATGCACTTTAGAATTGAATGCTTGGCAGGTAAACGGTTGGAGTCCTTGAATGAATTCTCAAGTGTTCAAGTGATGTTTTGTTATAATGCTCTTTGTTAATACAACATAGATGACATCACTTAAATGATGTAATCACTTGGTTGGTCAAAGGGGAGTGACTGCAGTACTGTGCAGCACTGTTTGCGTGTGCAATGTAGGCAGTCACTTTCCAGCTGTAGACAGTTGACTTCGTACTGTTGTCAGGGAAACATAAGGGTATCAGGTCCCTGTGTTGATTCTTTGTCTTCTGAAGTCATAGCAACCCATATTGGCTAGAGTCCGTTGATTGAGTTGTGTACCAAGTGTGTCAGGTTCCTTATCTGGTTCTTTGACAATAAGTTTGTTAGATCATCAAAACATAAAGCTAAGATACTGTAAACCCATCAATTTCCCCCTTTTTGATGATGACAAACTTAGAAATTGATAACACATGTTTAGAGCAAAAACAAACCAGATGAAGTAACAGGAACTTCACAAGTTCCCCCTGACTTTATGCTTCCCCCTTAATCAGACCCCTATTGCAATTATACTTCCCCCTTTTGGCATCATTAAAAATACACAAGCAAGCAATCAGCATAAAGAAGTCTAGCCTAGCTAACTCATGCCACATATGTGAACTACAACATGATAGAAAAGAGAAACAGAGAAACATAAGCATTAAATAGCAAAAGAGGATAGTTTTTATAAAACATAAGCCTTAGCCATTATAGCAAAGCCAAAATTTGGACTTTTATCATCAGGAGCAGTACAAGGAAATTCCATCCACGAAAAAAACAAAAACAACTACCATAGTCATCAAAAACAAAAAGAGATAATCCAGAAACTGGTCACGGAAGGGTTTGCCTAGGGGACACTAGGAGGAGAGGGCTTAGAAGCTGCAGCAAGGGTGTTGAGAACGACACCAATTCGGGCATTTGCCGACATTTGCTCTGCGAGCAGTTTCTCCTTGAGGTTCTCCACTTGTTGCCGGAGATCAGCATTTTCTTTGGTCAGACGAGCGATCTCCTCATTTGACCCTGGTGCCCCTTGGGCCTGCTGACTCTCCAGAATGGCATTCCTTGCCTTCAACTTTCGAATCTCCTCAGTAGCACTATTTTGGGCATTGATAAGATGAGAGATTGTTGAGGTGCTTCCTACCCCTCCACCCTTTTCAACACATTCACATTCCTCCAAAGAACTTGAAAACATGTGTAGAAGAATTCCATAAGGAAGACCATGGTTGCCATCTTTGAAAGTTGCCACCTTTTGCATGTGCTCAATCATGATGGCTGGAAAGTTTACAGCGCGGATCCCATCCAGTGCTTCCATCAAGTACAGATCAGACTTGGAAGTGATGGACCTTCTCTCAGCACGGGGTAGAAGAACCTTGTTGACCAATTCAAACAATAGCTGATAAACGGGAAGCAGAGCTTTCTTGTGTACCCATTCCCCTCGCTGGAATGCACCTTCCTTACAATAGCATTCCTAACATTTGACCCACACACATGCTTGACAGAAGACATACCATCTGCAGGGACCTTAAGTATGTCCCCAAGCAGAGCAGCATCCAGAACAATATCAACACTATTGACCAGAGCACAAATATGATCAGTTTCAACAGGAAAAAGGTCTGCATAGAAACTTTGGATCTCATCCTCATAGACTTTGGGCACATCCACCTTGAATAGATGTACCCACTGTTGAAACTCGACCATGTCTATTATTTGCCTCATACCAGCCATTTCAGAGATTTCTGGGTCAAAAGTACGACCCCACAGAACCTTTTGGTACCTCAGCCGTTCCTTAGCAGACATACTTTCACATTTCACTCTCTTTACAGGTTCCCTCACAGTTTACACCTTTCTTTTCCCAGACTTCACACTCGATTTACCCTTTCCACTTGACTTCACTAAAACATCCTCATGAGACAATGACTGTTCATCCACTACTTGTTTTAACTTGTCACCACTTTTCACCGACTTTGAACTTGGCGTAGCAACACCTTCCTCTGAAGCAGATCGCTTCTTTTTCTGAGATCTTTTAACCAAGGAACTTGGTTCCTCTGCTGCTTCCTCATCCACTTCCACCACAGGAATGTTCTTGTCACATACAACCTCTCTATTTTTCACCAGCCTCTTCTTCTTCTTCTTGCTACTCCTTTTACTCTTCTGTAAGGCAGACTCAAAAGCCTCCTTTGCCTGCAACCTAGTGGTAGGTCGCTTAGGAGAGGGCTCAGGAGTGCCTATTGGCCTCCTTCTAGCAATAAAAACAACTAGAGCCACATTGTCCTGATCTTCTTCATCACTAGACTACATGATAGGAGCCAAAATTTCCAGAGGCTCAACATCAAAATGAAGAGAAGGAGCAGGCCCGAAACTGACCTGGGAAGAGGATCCTTGACCTTTTCCTCAGGAGAGGGGTTAGGTCCTTCAAGAAGGGTCCCAGTAGTTTCTTCTGGTGCAGAATTTTCAAAGAGCACCATAGCTCATTCTTCCATTGACAAACAAGTCTCTTTCCTCTGAGACTCGAGCCCAGAAGAGGTGACCCCATACACTATACCCTCAGCGGAGATGGTCAAAATGTTTTATATGTCTCCTTTCTCTAACGATTCCATGGGAGCAACAGACTCTGAGACAGGGGTACTTGAAGACTGATCAACACTAACCTCAGAAACCTTTTCGGTCTGTGGATTCTCGCATTGTTCTCCATCTTTGCAGTGTTCTGCGAAAACCTCAGGCGACAGAGACGAGGGACTATCAAGTTTGGGGGTTTCTGAGTTCTCAACACCTTGAGAAAGAGAAGGGTCTGAGGGAATGATGGGAGTTCCAACATTTGTGGAGACAAGGGGGTTGAGAGAGATTTCACTAGGAGCGGTGGAGTCAAAGGTTTTCTCAAAGAGTGTGGGAAGGGTTGTTTGATTTTCAGCCATGGTAGATGAAGGTTGAAAGTTTTGTAGAGAGACTGAAGAGAGGGAGAGAGAGAGAGAGGAAGATGATCGTTTAAAGTGATGAGAGGGTTTTAATGGGAGAGGAGACAATTATGAGGGAGAGAGAAACCGGTTCTGAAACGGCGGTAGTTTTGAGGGGAGTTGCAACGTTTCAGAGGGAAGTGAAGGGATTTGAATGAAAAGACGTGACAAATAGGGTCTGAAAAGGTTGGTGACATGGCAATTAATTTTTGTTTCCTTTTAAGATATGTATTGAAAAGCACAAGACCACTAACCTGTGGTACAAGAACCTGGTTCTTGACCTGTCGTTCAAAAGTTCTCAATCCTCTTTTACCTTTCATGCAATGCTTCTGCAGTTTCTATAATCATCATCCGTGTCTACCTGCAACGGTATTGAAGTGAGTTAGACTTTGCTGGAAAACACTTTAGCTAATGTTACCTGAATGTGACTTTCATAGCCAAATGGTGGGAATCAGGTTCTCAATTTGGCTTTATTAGCCCCAGCTTCAGTCTATTTCTCTCAAAATGTTCTCTATTCGGTGCTTTAGTAAAGATATCTACAATTTGGTCTTCTGTACTACAGAACTTCATACAGATAAGCACCTTCTCCACATTGTCTCTGAGAAAATGATGTCTCATATCAATGTGCTTGGTTTTTTTATGTTGAACCGGGTTCTTGGCCATGTTGAGTGCACTGGTGTTGTCACATAGAAGAGGCACAATCAGTGTACACATCAAAATCTTCCAATTGCTGTTTGATCCATAGGAGCTGAGCACTGCAGGAAGCTGCAACAACATATTCTGCTTCAGCTGTTGAAAGAGCAATTGAGTTCTGCTTCCTTGTGCCCCATGAGATGAGACATGATCCTAGAAAATGAGCCATTCCAGAAGTACTTTTCCTGTCCACAAGATAACCTGCATAATCAGCATCAACATACCCAATAAGATTAAAATTATCACCTGAAGGGTAGTACAGGACCAGGTCCGGTGTTCCCTTAAGATCTCAAAATTCTCTTGGCAGCCTTCAGATGAGATTCCTTGGGATTTGACTGAAACCGTGCACATAGTCCCACACTAAGAACAATTTCAGGTCTGCTGGCAGTGAGGTAGAGAAGAGACCCAATAATGCCTCTATAAATGGTTTGATTTACAGGAGAGACAGATTCATCCATGTCCAATCGAGTAGCAGTGGAAATGGGAGTGTCAATCACTTTTGATTCTTCCATATCGAACCTCTTCAGAAGCTCCTTGATGTATTTCTGCTGACTGATGAATGTACCCTTTGTGGACTGCTTCACTTGAAGACCCAAGAAGAAATTCAACTCACCCATCATGCTCACCTCAAACTCAGTTCCCATGAGTTTGGCAAATTCTTCACACAGTGAATCAGCTGTTGCCCCAAAAATGATATCATCAACATGTACCTGAACGATGAGCAGGTTCCTCCCTCGTTTCTTCAGGAACAAGGTGTTGTCAATTTTTCCTCTTGTAAAACCATTTTCTAAGAGAAACTTTGACAGTCTTTCATACCAAGCTCGAGGAGCTTTCTTCAACCCATACAATGCCTTGTCCAATTTGAACACATATTCAGGATGTTCATCATATTCAAAGCCCGGAGGTTGCTTTACGTAAACTTCTTCCTTGAGGAATCCATTCAAAAATGCACTTTTGACATCCATTTGGAACAGAGTGAATTCCATATGTGATGCAAAGGCAATGAGGATTCTGATTGCCTCCATGCGAGAAACTGGAGCAAAAGTCTCATCATAATCAATTCCTTCCTCCTGATTGTAGCCTTGAACTACTAGCCTTGCCTTGTTCCTTGTAGTGTTTCCATGTTCATCAAGCTTATTCCTGAATTCCCACCTGGTTCCTATGATGGTTCGATCTGAAGGTCGAGGTACCAGGTGCCATACTTTATTCCTTTCAAACTGATGTAACTCATCTTACATGGCTGGATCCAGTCTGCATTTTTTCATGCTTCCTTGATGTTTTTGGGTTCTATTTGGGAAAGAAAGGCTGAGAAGGCAAGTGAATTTCTGGCTTTTGATCTGGTTTGTACTCCTGAATCTAGATGGGTAATTATATTGTCAAGAGGATGGGAGCTTTTGTGTTTCCAGTTGGGCACTTGAGCCTCATTTGTAGAAGAGCTGGGTAAGTCTGACTGGTTCCCTTGCATTCTTCTCTCAGCTACCTGTGGAATACTTTGAACTGCATCAACCACTCTTTCTTCAGCTTCAGTAGTTCTAATTGTGGTACCTGGTTCCTCTCCAGCTAATGAAGAAGGAACTGCATTGTCTTCACTTGACTCTTTCACTTGACTCATCATGTCTGCCTTTCCGTTTGCCATATCAATGACTTCACCTGGAACTAGCAGGGGCTCTCCATCCCGATCACCCTTGTTGCTTTTCTCACAGGAAAGGTAGGACTCGTCAAAGATTACATGTACACTCTCCTCTACGCACTGATTCCGCTTATTGTAGACCTTGTAGGCTTTACTTTGAGAAGAATATCCCAAGAAGATTCCGTCATCACTCTTGGCATCGAATTTTCCAAGATGATCTTTTCCATTGTTGAGAACATAACATTTGCACCCAAACGTTCTTAAGTGAGTCAGCTTGGGCTTCCTTCCATTTAGCAGCTCATAGGGAGTTTTGTTCAAGAGAGACCTGATCATGCACCTGTTCACCAAGTAGCAGGCAGTGTTGACAGCTTTAGCCCAGAAGTTCTTCGCAATTCTACTATCGATCAGCATTGTCCTTGCCATTCTTCAAGAGTTTTGTTTTTCCTTTCCACAACTCCATTTTGCTATGGAGTTCTGGGGGCTGAGAAGTTATGGGTAATGCCATTCTCGTTGCAAAAATCATCAAACTTGGCATTGTCAAATTCTGTTCCATGATCTGATCTTATGCAGGCTACTTTTGAATCCATCTTCACTTGAATTTTCTTCACAAAGGCTACAAACACTTCAAAGGTCTCATCTTTTGATCTAAGAAAAAGGGTCCAAGTGAATCTAGAATAATCATCCACTATCACAAAAATGTATCTTTTTCCTCCCCTGCTTTGCACTCTCATAGGACCACAGAGATCCATATGAAGGAGATCAAGTGGTTTTGAGGTGTTGAGATCCTTCTTAGGCTTAAATAAGGATTTCACATGCTTCCCTTTGGCGCAGGCATCACAAACTTTGTGCTCCACAAACCTTGACTTGGGCAGACCACGCGCCAGGTCCTTCTGAACTAGCTTATTCAGTAGAGAGAAGCTTGCATGCCCCAGTCTTCTGTGCCACAGCTCTGCATCATCATCAACTGCTTTCAAGCAACTCAGATAACCACTTTGTAGAGACTCAAAGTCAGCAACATAGATGTTCTTGTATCTTTTGGCCACCAGTACCACTCCACCCGTTACTAGAGTAGTAACTGTGCATATCTTTGACAGGAACTCCGCCTTGTTTCCTTTATCACATATTTGAGAAACACTCAAGAGACTGTACTTAAGGCCATTGACGTAGTACACATTCTCAATTGAGTGAGTGAGCGATTTTCCAATCTTTCCAACTCCAGGAATGTATCACTTTTTCCCATTGCCAAAAGATACACTCCCTCCTTGCAGGACTTTTAGTGAAAGGAAGTCCATGGTATTCCCAATCATGTGCTTTGAGCATCCACTATCCATGAACCATTGTTGACTGCTTCCTTTCACTGTTTCTTGCACAAGGAAATCAAGGGTTAGATTTAGGAAGCCAAGCAAGTTTGGGTCCCTTGTAATAAGCAAGAGGATGAATAAGTGCTCTTTTAGTCCAAACAGGTAACATGCGTTTTTTATGAGTGGCACCTGGTCCCTTTTCAGTAGTTACTCTTTCAGCAAAAACTTTGTTTTTCTGAAGAGACTGAACCCTAGCTTGGCAATTTTCTTTGAAATGCCCATTGTTCCCACAGTGGGTACACAACCAATTATCGGGTATAGTAACATACTTGCTATGGGGGTTGTAAGGAGTTCTCTCCCTTTGAAACCCTATTCCCTGCCTGTTTCCACCATTGTAAACATATATGGCAGTAATAGCATCCAAGGACCAGGTCCACTTAAGAGACTTTTCAAGATCATTTTTTACTCTTTCCAAATCTGTTTAGAGTTATCTAGTTTTCTCAAGTTCAACACATAAACTGATTTTTACAGCTTTTAATTTATTTTCTAGCCTGATATGTGCTTCACTAGCAACTCCTTTTCCTTTATCAGTATTCCCAAACCCACACTCTGCTTTGAGTTCCTCTATTGTTTCCCTCAAATCTATAATCACAACTAGGAGGTCATCTCTTTCTTGCTCTAAGGCATCAATTTTCTCCACTAAGTCATTCTTTTCTTTACTTGGATTCTCAATGGTTTCTTTTAGGTCAACAACTACTACCATCAAGTAGTCTCTTTCATGTTCTACACTAATAATTATTTCAGTTTAAGCCACCTTTTCATTCTCCAGATCACTTATTGTTTCCTTCAGATCAACCACACACACTACCAAGTCATCTCTAGTTTGTTCAGAATCTCCTAACACTATGGCCAAGGCATCCTTATAATCTACAAGACTCTGATAGGCATCAATCAACACATTTTTTAATGACATGAGTTTCTTAGGAGAGTAGGATTTCAGATTTCTCTGGACATCCCTGAAGTTTACCTCATCACTGTCATCATCTTCATCATTGTCTGATTGAGCCATCAAAGCAAATATTGAATCACATTCATTTGCTTCAGTTTGAACTGACATCATAGAGCTGTCACCTGCATTTGTTTCATCTTCAGACTCACTGGAGGAATCTCCCCATGCTGCAAGAGCTTGCTTCACAACATTGTCAGCGACTTTCTTTCTTTTGAAGCGTTTGTGAGGAACCAGGTTCCTCTTTGCTGCATTATCAGGGTTGTACTTGAAATGTTCTTGCTTCAGGAGAGGGCAATCCTTGATAAAATGCCCTGGCTTTCCACATTTATGACAAAGGTCATAATTCTTTGGTCTGCTGGAACTGCCTCTCTTTGGTATCCCTCCGTTTATTCTGACCATATTCTCAAACCTTTTGGTTAAGTAAGCCATGTCATTGTCCTTCTCACTTGAGTTATTACTTTCAGCTTTGAGTACCAGGTTCTTTTCCTTCTTTGGTTCTCTTCTTTCACTGTCCTTCTTCTTCTTCATTTCGTAGGTTTTCAGATTTCCAACTAGCTCATCTATGGTCAGCTCCTGCAAATCCTTTGCTTCAGTGATGGCATTCACTTTACTCTCCCATGAACTGGGCAGGACACCAAGCTAGTGTAGCTCATTTATGATGGAAGTGAATCTTGTGTGCATGTCTTGAATAGATTCATCGTCCTTCATTCTGAAGAGTTCATACTCGGTGGTGAGCATGTCAATCTTAGATTGCTTTACTTGAGTGGTTCCCTGGTGAGCTGTTTGCAAAGCTTCCCATATCTCCTTGGCAGATTGACAAGCTGAGATCCTGTTGTATTCATCAGGCCCTATGCCACACACCAAAATTTTCTTGGCACAAAAATTTTTCTCATTAGCTTTCCTATCTGCGTCATTGTATTCTTTCCTAGTTTTTGGCATCATCACCGGAGGGTCTCCAACCTTCTTTGTTGGGACATAAGAACCATCACAAATAACATCCCACAACTCAGAATCTTCTGCCATGATAAAGTCATGCATTCTTGTCTTCCATCACCCATAGTATTGCCCATTGAACCCGGGTGGTCTATACATAGACTGACCTTCTTCAAAATTTGGTGGAGCAGCCATGAGGATCCTTGTGGGTGTTAACCTGATAGAAAGAGCCCGCTCTGATACCAACTGATAGAATATATGAGTCCACCAAACTATATAGAGACCAGGTCCTCTATAGGTTCCTACTAATAGTGCTAATGAAACAGTAAGTAAATGGAACAGAGAGTTTTTTACGTGGAAAAATCCCTGCTCAAGGGGATAAAAAATCATGACCTACACTGGTAGGATTTCAACTTCATTATGAGAAACTTTATATTACAACCTATGCAATCTAGGAATTAAACTCTTAATCCCTCACTAACTTGTAATACACCTATTATAAGCCACTTTGCAATACACCTATTACAAAGACTTCAACTCATGACTAACTCTAGTCACGACACAAACACTGAAGGTTTATGATTTACAAGGGGTTCCTAAGTAACACTTCTAAATAAGCAAAATAGAAATTACAATGAAGAACAATTACAAAGTTACAACTTAACTAAGGACATACAAGATACTTGCTATAGGAACTGGTCCGTAGTAGTATTGTTTTTTGTTCTTGATGCACTTGAGAATTGAACGCTTGACAGGCAAACAGTTGGAGTGCTTGAATGAATTCTCAAGTGTTGAAGTGACGTTTTGTTATAGTGCTCTTTGTAAATACAACATAGATGACATCACTTGAATGATGTAATCACTTGGTTGGTCAAAGGGGAGTGATTGCAGCACTGTTTGCATGTGCAGTGCAGGCAGTCACTTTCCAACTGTAGACAGTTGACTTCGTACTGTTGTCAGGGAAACACAAGGGTATCAGGTTCCTGTGTTGATTCTTTGTCTTCTGAAGTCATAGCAACCCATATTAGCTAGAGTCCGTTGATTTGAGTTGTGTACCAAGTGTGTCAGGTTCCTTATGTGGTTCTTTGACAGTAAGTTTGTTTGATTATCAAAACATAAAGCTAAGATACTATAAACCCATCAGGTCTTATTTTTCTCATTCAGGTATGGATTCATTTACCAGAGCTCGAGCATGACAGATACCCAGGACCATTCCACTGAGGACCATTGCAAAAAGGAGCTGCGCTTGAGGAGCCTTTTTATGTTTTTGAGTTTGTTGTTCATGTTTTACTTTCTAGTCTTGTCCAATAATATTGAGTCTTTTAGATGGTGTCAGAGTCTGTTGTAGTCAAGTTGAGTTTGTTGAGTTTTTGTTATCGTACTTCCTATTTTTTTTTTGAAAATAGAAAAACCAAAGAAAAACATTATTATGAAAAATTCAAAAGATTTTTGGTTTTAGTTTATTTTTTCCATTATTTTTCCAGAAGTACGCTTGATCTGATTCATGAGGGACATGATACGTAGACAACTTACATAGGGTTCGATCGAATCATTTTCTATAAAAAAAGAGGAAATTGTGGGATGTAAGAAATGAGAGGAAAGAAAAGAGTGATAATGAGAAAGAAAACGAGAGGAAAGAAAATGAAAAACCAAGGGGTGCTAGAAACGAAAATGAAGAAGGAAACAGGGCAAGAAGAGTGAAATTGGGATAATGCCAATATGACCTTCGTACCCTCGAAGTCATTTTAGAACCGATAATTGTGACTAGGTGCATTGCACATAATGTGAGATTATCTTATGTTAAATGCCCTAATGCTAATGTGATGACTTCATTTTGTTCCTCTTTGTTATCTTCATTATAACAAAAGGGTGGTTGGTTTGTGGTTCTTAAACTGGTAACTCTTTCCTGCAAAGTCGAAAGGCAATGGCAGATGACAATGGAATTGAGTTGGTTGATACTGGTACCCGAAAGCAATTGGTTGAACAGGACACTGGGTTGGTTGAAGAGTTAAAGATGTTAAGACAACACATGGCAGACATGTATCAGGCTTGGATGACTGGTAAGGCACCACCCCCGCCACCACTAGCTTCCTAGATGCTACCCTTACCCAAACTCTGGTCATAGTGCCAGATGATCCACCATACTCTCCAGATTTTCCCGCTTATCACAGCTTTCCCAACCTCCTTAGTAGCTCCATAACTCGTCCTCCAACTACCTTTCCCAAAAGTTGCCCTCCTGTCATATCCACTATCCCCATGATCAGAACTTCTCAACAATCTTTCCTTCATAGATCCAACAATGAACACCCACTCAAAACTCATGATGCCCAATACTACCCCTCAAAGGTTTCCCACAAGGTCCCTGACTCGTATAATCATAACCCTCAGAATGAGCCCTACGTTGAAAATGAAAAGTCTACAGGAAAAGAAGGGCGAGATGAGATATCCAGAAAGCTGAAAGGCATAGAACAGTCCTTAAAGAACATGCAATGGATGGGAAATCAGATTAACATGTCTTACAATGAATTGTGTATGTTCCCTGATGTTCATCTGCCCGCGGGGTTTAAAATGCCAAAGTTTAACTTGGATGACGGGCGTGGAGATCCAATAGACCATCTGAGGGGTTATTGCGGTGAAATGAGAAGTGTTGGCAGGAAAGATGAGTTGTTGATGGCATATTTTAGTGAGAGCTTGAGTGGGTAGCCTTAGAATGGTATACTCATCAAAATGTCAGTAAGTGGTATGCATGGGATGAAATGGCTCAAGATTTTGTTCGACACTTTCAGTACAATATATATATCATCCCAGACCGCTCCTCCCTATCTAAGATGGAAAAGAAACCAGAGGAAAGTTTTAGGGATTTTGGGCTTAGATGGAGGGAACAAGCTACTCGGGTTAGTCTCCCGATTGATGAAAAAGAAATGGTCAAGCTTTTCCTACAAGCACAGGGACCCACCTACTTCAATCATTTGATCCCGGCTTTAGGTAAACCTTTCAATGATGTGGTAAAAATGGGGGAGATGGTAGAAGAAGGAATCAAGTCAGGCAAAATCATGAGCTACTCTGCATTGAAAGATACTACAGAAGACATTCAGAACATCTCAGTAAGTTTGGGTGGAAGAAAGAGAAATAGGAAAGATGTTGTTGAGCCCCGCCAACGACAAGATCCAGTGGGCGTTCCTACTCAACGCTTTCAGCCTCAACATCGACCACATGAATATCCCCGTACTCCAGATAATCCTCCCCAATGCTACTTTTCCCCACAAAATCCCCAAAGTCATACATCACCTTCCCAGTCCTTTATCCAAAATTCACCGCCATGTGCTCCACATCCACAAGACCCGCAATGGCCTGCACCACCTCCACAAATTTCTTACCCACCTCTACAAGCATATCAACCACCTACCCATAAGAGGTTCCAATCGAGGCCGAAGTACAAAATGAAAAGGCAGCGGCAAAGAGAAAAGTCCTTCACTCCTATTGGAGAATCACATGCCAGTTTGTTCCAAAGGTTGAGGCAATTGGACATGTTGAAGCCGATTCAGATAAAAATACCGAACCCCCTTCCAAAGAATTTTGATTATTCTCAAAGGTGTGCATATTGCTCTAATGCCCCGGGGCACAGCATAGAAAAGTGTTGGAATCTGAAAAGAGCAGTCTAGAAGCTTGTTGATGCAGGTGACATTGTCGTGCAAAATGCAGATGCAGCGGATACTAGCCAAAGTCCATTGCATGTTCATAATGAGACGCATATGGTGGGTATGATTTGTGTTGAAAAGGGATATAAGAACTCTTCTGAGCTCCTTGGAGGGCCACTTTCCGCAAAGTTTTCAGCGCTATCAGTCTCGGTTCTAGAAGTTGATCTTAAGAACGAGTCGGCAAAAGGGACCCAAAGCTATTTGCTGTGGCCAATGTGATTGAAGTTGGTAATGGTCTTGGTAATATTGATGTGGAAATCAGTGGCTAAGATGTCGAGCTCGGTAATTGGAAAGACGCTCCTTTCTTGGTTAGCGGGAGAGGAGTCCTGGTGGTTTATTTTGTTGTCATTTCTATTATCCGGGTTATTTCAGGGTTGTAATCCGAATATTGCCTTGTGACTCAAACCCTTCTATCCTTTTATTTTGCCTAGTTCGTTTAGTCATAGTAACTCGTTTAGTGTTATCTAGGTTTATTCCAGGGTTGTAACCCCAGTTTATTTTGCTTGTTTTGTTCAAACCTTTTTCACCGTCTGTCTAATGCAATATTCTATTTTCTGTTAGTTCTAGTCAGTTCTTGTTTAGTTCTCTTTTCCTTTTATAGTTCTTTTCATACTGACTCTAGTTTCATGACATGCACGCGTAATTCTCAGCCTGGTCTTAAAAGTTAGTCTAATCATGAAGCAATAAAACAAGTTCTGAAGATGAATATTTGAGGGAAATAAGTAAAGATATGGACATTTTGAGGTCATTTAAAGCCCGAATTGTGTGAAACTGAGGCAGATAGTTTGGGAAGTTTATAGGAAGACAAGAATTTGTTACAAGAGAGTGCATCCCAGACAATTTGAAGCAAGCAACTTTGAGTTCAAGTGCATCTCAAGTTACAACATAAAGCCAAGGGAGTTTACTCCAAACTGACGGGGCACATCCATTGTGAAGAAGAAATCACCCAACAAGAGCTCTGTACTTGACAAAGCACTAAAGAAAGGTGGAAGGCATATCTGCGATATCAATGCCGATGCTGCAAAAGAAATGCTATGCATGATCTTCATTTTTCATCTTCAAGTTGCATGTGTTATAGTTGGTATTCTTAGAGATTGGGAGGCCCTCTTTCAGCTACCTAAACACTATATACCATTCTGTACCCTTTTGAGCCTGTGCTGATTCTTTGACCTCCCCTCTTTTGGAATTAAGTTAGAGTCAAAAAAAAAGGAAGAAGAAAGAAAAAGAAAAGTTCATGTCCCCATAGGTTTGTTTTAGAAAGTTCATTCCAAAAGAAAAATTCAAAAAGAAAAAAAAGAGATAAAGAAAAAAAAAGAAAAGAAAAATAGCAACAACAAAAAGTATTCCTGTGAACTACGTTCGACCTGATTCTTGTCACCACAAGATACGTAGGCAACCTTACGGTTTGGTCGTACCAAGAAAAATATTTCATAATCTCACGAAGTCAAGAGTATGGCAGTTTTTCTTATAAATTCCATCTCAAAAGAGAGAGAGAGAGAGAGAGAGAGAGAGAGAGAGGTAAGAGAGAATCAAATTCTCTTGTTTTAGAAATTGGGGCAAAGTTTTTTAATGGATTCCAAAAGTTGTTAATAAATTAACCCTGTTATCTTAGTTATTTTGAGCCTTTATGATATTCTTTCTAACCCTGTCCAAAAGCCACATTATAGTCCAAAAAAGACCTCCCAGATAATCTTTGAGAGTGCTGAGTTAGCCATGCCAAGAGCATATGATATTTTTACCATGGTTAATGCCTTGTCATCTGCAAAATCAGAGGAGATAAGAAGAAAAGAACAAAATAAGAGAGTCTTATTGGTGAAAACCTTCACAGGCACCATAAGGCGACGGTGAGTTGAGAGAAAGAACAAAATGAGAGAGGCTTGATGGAGAAAACCCTTCGGGCACTACAAGTCGAATAAGGACCGTGATTCAGATAGGATAATCGGAGCACAAGAGTTGAACATTAGACTTGCTTGACATATTAGGCCACTTAATCCAAAATGCATGTCACGGTCATTAGAGTTGGTATCCAAATCTGATAAGTTTCTGCTTGGTGATTTTCTTGTTAGATGTCATCTCTTTCCGTTGTCCCCTTGAATCTGCTCTTCTTGCTTTGTTTAAGTCCTCTTGAGTCTGTTTTGTCAGAACAAGTAAGAAATGACTTCAAAATCTGCTACCAGCTTTCCAATTGCACAAAGCGAAGTCTAGCTAGCACGTCAAAGTGGCATAAGTTAGAAAAGAGTAGTATGCTACTGAGTGGGTGGCAATTGACGTGCTTTGGGATTCATGTGAAATACAAAGGTTCGATATATGTCAATTCATGAGCACAATGCAACAGATAGTGGGATTTGGGGCTTGAACGAATCAGAGGTGTTTTCTGTGATAAAGTTTGACAAGAAAGTGGTTAGCCAATAACAAGCAAGGTCCCAAAGTTGAAATCAAAGTTATCATGGCAAGTGTAGGAGTAATCGCACTCAAAGTCAAGGCCACAAACCAACCACCATGTTTAAACTCACAAGTTTTCTTTGTTTGAAACAGGGACGAAGACTATGTCCAAATCAAAGCTTGGAAGCTTGAATTTTTCAAGTGTCGTGCCCAAATTTTGTCAGCACAAAGGCTGTTTGAGAAGGTTTTTACTTGCTAGGCATTCCCCTAGTTGAGAAGGTTTTTACCTCCTACACATTCCCCTAGTTGAGATGACCATTAGCTCCTAGGCATTTTTCCTAGTTGAGAAGAACCGTACCTCCTAGGCATTCTCCCTAGTTAGAAGAGTTTTAGCTTTCCTTAAGTTCAGGGGTCCCGCCCGCAGAAGAGGGTTAGTTTTAGTTCCCTTAAATTATTAATCTTTAGCATTCCTTAAGTTCAGGGGTCCCGCCAGGAGAATAGGGTCAGTTTTAGTTTTCTTAAGTTGTTAATCTCAAAGTTCAGGGGTCCTGTCAGTTTTTAGTTACTTTAAGTTGTTAATCTTTAGTTTTTCTTAAGTTCAGGGGTCCCGCCTGTAGAATATGGTCAATTTTAGTTTTCTTAAGTTGTTAATCTTTAGTTTTCCTTTAGTTCAGGGTCCAGCCTGAAGAATAGGGTCAAGTTTTAGTTTAATCAAGCTCAGTTTATATTTTTCCTTAAGCTCAATCTCACATGAGACATCCTAGTCGAGTCTTTAATTTTACTCTCATTATTGCATCTTTCATCAATAGCTTAGTTGATTTACAGTTTTGCTAACAACTCACAAATTCTGCTAGTGCAAACTGGGGCAGAAAATTTTGTTTGTTTTGTTGTTTTTGATTGCAGGCACCCACCTAGAGAACGAGGGGCAATGTTTCAGAAATTGGTTTTAGGTTCAAATCAGAGAAGTACCAGGAGCCCGCCTGAAGAACGGGATCAACTTTCAATTTCGTTCAAAATCAAGCAGGAGGATCCCGCCTGAAGAACAAGGTCAACTTTCAATTTTGGAGTTCAAGTCAGAGAGGCATCAGGAGCCCGCCTGAAGAACAGGGTCAACTTTCAGTTTACAAGTTCAAGTCAGAGAGGCATCAGAAGCCCGCCTAAAGAATAGGGTCAACTTTTAGTTTTCAAGTTCGAGTCAAAGACAGCAGGATCCCGCCTGAAGAATAGGGTTAACCTCCAATATTTTTAATTCAAATCAGAAGTAGCATGAGCCACCTGAAGAGCAAGGTTTTCAAGCTCAAGTCTACTCCAAGTTCAAGCTTATTTCAAGTGCAAACAGCAGGATGCCCGGCTGAAGAACAGGGTCAACTTCCAATTTTATTCAAATTCAAGTCTGCAGGATGCCCACCTGAAGAATAGGGTGAATTTTCAGTTTCATGTTGAAAGAGCAAGTGGAGATTCAAGGAAGATTCAAGACAATAATTAGATAGGATTTTGTATTTTTCTTTTATTTTTGCTGTAAATTTTGCTTTCAATTTTGATGTAATGGCAAGAACCGCGGATCGCAACCTCGACGGCACTTCATTCGACTTAATACCTCAGTATCTTTCTCTACTTTTCTTACTTCTGAACTACACATGACCTGATTCCTTTATGGCCAAGAATGTGTAGGCAGCTCAAATACCAGGGCTCGGTCACAATCTTTTTAGTCATCTTTATTTTCTTTTGAATAAGCGTCGGGTCATAAATCAATCACGTTGCTTATTGTTTTTTGCTCCGAAAACTCTTTGTGTTTCCAAGCAAAGAGGGGCAGCTGTAAGCACGTAATTTTTGACCAGCGCAAATTTTAAATTTAGTTATAGTATTTTCACTCGAGTTATTATACAATTTGAGTCTATTTTATTTTTAACTTCAAAACATAAATTTGAAAACACAAAAATAGTTTCACCTTTATAATATTCGTCATATTATACATATTTTTTTATATTATAATATAATTTAATATCATTAGTCTTTTTGTAGCGATGTTATTCTAATTTCGATATCTTTTCTATTTTTACTTTAACATAATCTTTGGAAAAATACAAATATATATATATATATATATGGATTTGGTTTAGTTAAAATCAATTAGTATTTTATTATTCTTAAAAAAAAAAGAAAAAAAAAAGAAGTAAAATGAATTTTTTAGGGCTAGTTTTGTCTTGGTTCAATTGAAGAAGACCAAATTTAGCTCAAACTTGAGCCCAAATTGGGGAAGCCCATTCCCTTTCCCCTACCTAACCTGACCCGTCCAAACCGGACCGACCCGCCCTATCTCCCCACTTAATCTCAGCCATTCACCTCCCTTAATCTAATGGCACATATCCTCTCCCCCAACCAAATATATATAATGCTATAACCCTTTAAACTCTAACCCTAAAACACAAAAAACGGCTCCCCCTTTAGTTAGATTTGTCCGGAAAATGCCCCGAAGGATTTGTAGATATTTTATACCGGGGAATGCCCCGAAGAACTTTGTAAATATTTTGGAGGCCTTGACGCGCATTGAGGAGACGCATATAGATTTGTAGTATTTTATTTTTATTTTTTATTTTCATTTTATTTTCCTTTCCTAGATGGGGACGAGCCTCGAGCCTCTTTTGTGTTTATTTTCCTTTTATGTGTTTATTTTTACCTCAATTTGAATATTTTAAAAACCAACTAATCGAGTACGCAACCGTGACTTTCACGGGACTCGTGCAATGCCTAACACCTTCTCCCCGTGTCAAATAAACTCTCTTACCTAGGACTCTGGTGTAAACTTAGTTTTGAAGTCCAAAGTGTTTTTAAAAGGAAAAATTATTTCTAAAAATGGTGACCTGACACACCGAAATCAAATGTCAGGTGGCGACTCTGAAAAGTTCTTTTGAACACAAATTATTGTCACTTTCTAATTGAAAACCCTTTTTGAACTTTACAAATCTTTTTATTATTATTTTTAAAGAGGGTTAAGTAAGGTTGAAAAAAGGGGCATAATATTTTTCACGTAAAAATTACTTGTGTTATTTACTTTCTGCATTTATTATTCCGCAACTGTAGTGTAAGGAACACGTAGAAGAACTAGGTCATTCTATAATATGTGCACGCGAAAAATTAAATACCACACAAATCACTTCCCCTCTCGTGTGGTATTGAAGTATAAAATATCACAATCCCTGTTTACCTGTCACAACTTTTGTTGGACCAGTTGATTAACATTTGGCCGAGGATTCGTTAAAATATTTTAACGACTTTGACACCAATAAATCCAAAATATAAGTGACTAGATAGAATCCTAATGTCAAAACATCTAATAAATACAATACGGAATAAAAGCATCTAAGGCATAATATTTGTAAATAATTCCGAGTAAATCTTTGGATTGACATATAATCATTTTTATGAAAATAAAATAAAAGAGTAATATCTAGTTGTTACCGAATAGAGTATATACAAATTATTTGTAACTATATTTTGGAATAATGTCAGTGAGATTACAAAATAAGATTAGATGAAATCTAATAATGGTTTCAAGTTCCCAAAAGAAATTTCAAAAAGATACTTTTCTATTTTTCCTTCTTCGAAGTCTAATCCATATTCGTTATTGCTTCCTCTGTGATTTTGACATGCATTCTTGATAATATCGTATTCATATAGTATCAACCAATTATAGTTGACGTTTAATGTTCGTCACCATTAAATTCTATACTCGTTTTAATTTAGATAAGTTAGTTTAACTCGGTACAATCGTTTTTTTTTTTAAAAAAAAAAAGAAGAAGATTTTGAAACTTGTGGTCTTAAAATCTTTGTGAGGCCATGACATTTGTACGGTTATAAAAACTTCTCATTAAGGATAAAATTGGTAAAATGAAGAATTTAAAGTTGAATTATTTCCAATTGTAGAAATACGTCATTCTTTTTGAAACGGACTAATATGAAAAATGTGTCATCTAAATTAAAATAGAGAAAATATATAATAGAGGAACTAGTGCACCCATCCTTTTAAAATCCTGTTGCCAGCCCCTATTACAACAAGTAGTTATTTCATGACGGTTTTTATTTTTGTGTTTATGAGCGAGTTAACCCTAACCCAAATGTGCGTTACGTTGTTTATAAGTACTATATTTCTAGTGAAAAATAAAACTAAATCTAAATTAGTATCATTCTATTATTTCTCTTTATAAATTTACGACGACTTTTATTATTGCCTCTCAAAATTACATATACTTTTGGGATAATACATAAAATCCTTCCCGACCTATGACCATATTACCAACTACACACATTTTTTTTCGGGGGTCCTATTACCCCCTGAACTATTTTAAAGTGTAATAAACACCACCCTAAGTGCTGACGTGGCATAGAGAGTGTGCACACTCTCTTAAAGGCAAGTGAAAGTTACACAAATTATTTTAAAATGGATTAAACGTACAAGTGTCATCTTTTGATTGGACATTACATAGTTAGTTACATCTAATTAATTAGTCTCATTCGTCTTCTAAACCTTTTCTCGCACGAACAAGGGGGACATCGTTTCAACGGCGAAATGCCGGAGCGAAAATTCAATGCAACACAAAAATCAACCCAAAAATCAAAAGCAGATATGTTTAATAACAGAGGCAGAGCTACAACTAGAGGGAGCAACGAGCATGATTCAGTAAGAACCTACGAACATTCAAAACGGTCAACAATAATGGAGTTTCGCCAAAGCAAGGGTCTTCGTCGGAGTTTCGTTCTCCGGCCAGATCTGACAATATCAAACAAGTATTATAGTAAACCCATCAAATGAGGCTTTTGCCTTTTGGCCGGATATGGTAACGAAGGTCTGCAAATAGGAAAATAAGGAAGAAGGAGAAAACGGTGAAAAAAAGGTTTTTAAATAAGAAATACACATTTTTAGGCGCGTGTATTTCACCACTTTGCACGCATCTGATTGTAGCTTTTTAAGGGGTAAATAATTTTACTTTAAAATAGTTCAGGAGGGTAATAGGACCCTGAAAAGAAAAGGTGTGTAGTTGGTAATATGGTCATAGGTGGGGGAGAATTTTATGCATTATCCCTATAATTTTCTTTTTGGTACTTCCTTTACATCAAGAGTAGGTGTGTACATGGACCGGGTTGGTTCGGTTTTTATTAATTCCGAACCAAACCAACTATATCGGGTTGGATTAGTTCGATTTTGTCGGGTTTTTCGGATTTTTTTGTTACTTGAATATTATTTCAGTCTTACTTTGTTAAACTTTTTATAAGTAAATATATGTTTAGTAAAAATTGAAAAAATTGACAAACATATAATCTATTAAAATATTTTATGGTAGAGTTTTGTTAATAACACATGATAGTTATTTTTTTAGTCCCCTAACAATAATTTTTCGTTGATGTATACTTTCAAGGTTAAACGAATTTAATAATTAAACTTAAAAATCAATATGATACCTAATTAATGATAAGTTCTATTTAATTTTACATTATCGAAACATTCGAATCCCAAATATTTCTAGAATTTTTGTAAAGAAAATTCTATATAAAGTCTTAAAAGTATATATAAAAATTATATATTTATATGTCGGTTTGATTCGATATTTTTTTACTCAATACCACACCAAATCAAATCAAACCTAGTCGGGTTGTTTAATCGATTTGGTTTGACTTTTCGATTTGGTACGATTTTCCCGTTCGGTTTTTACCCCCTAATCAAGAGTTTCGGATATTTCATGGGGTAGCAAATGAAAATAGACTTTTTCAAGAGGAAAAAGAACAAAATAAGATTACAATGTAATCTCACTCATATTTGTTGAATCTTTGAGGAAAGAAAAAACAAAAAGAAAAATTGACTCTTTTGAATTCATGCTAATCTGCATTTAATTGAGAAGTCTTTAGCGAAATATAAATACCCATTCTTGCTTTTGCATTTTCTACACCTCTTTACTGAAATCAAGCTTTGAAAAGGTTAGGGTTAAACTATCCTTTTCTCTTCCTCTTCCTTTGTGAGTTTGAGTACGATTTTTTGGTAGTTGGGTTCTAAAAGTCTTTGATTATTTGTATGATTTTGTTTGCTCATTTACATGAAACATCTGCAACATGAACATTCAATCATGTGATATTGTTTCTAAAGTGTGGCAAGTCTGATTTTACTGCCTTAGTTTGAAAAAGATAGACATTATTTTCTTATTAGTCTGTTTTAAAAAGATTGGTATCTTTCAATATTTCTTTAATAAGATGCATTTATAGTCACACATATGTCATGGCAGGTTTCAGGCCACGAGTTTTAAAAGTTTTACAGCCACACAAATGATATGACTTATTTAAGATCACATGTCTCAAAAGTCTTCCCTTCTTTATTAATATTTGTGCCAAATCAAATTTAGAAACCCCCTCCGGTCCATAATAAGTGACCAATTTGCTCTTTTATTTTGATCCAAAATAAGTGCCATTTATATAATCAAAAAAAATTCAATTTGTTTTTCCAAAATTACCCTTATTTAAGTATCCATAAAAATCATTTACTCCTCACATTTGAGAAGAGAAGTAAGTACTACTATAACTATGGTGCAACACTTAATGAAGGTAGTCATATTAACTATTTTTGTCTAAAATTTAGTATTTCCTTAATGGGTGTGTCAAAAACAAATTGGTCACTTATTATGGACGAAACTGTAGGAGTAACTCTTTTTACCCATTTTGACTTCATTCTTAAACGATCAAATCAAACATATTTTTCTTCATCTTTAATAATTTCTTTTGATTGTTTTCGTTCAATACTTCAATATTAATTTAATCTCTCTGTCTTTTTGTGGTTACGATAAAGTCTCAATAAAAGAAATGGCATCAATGACGAAGGGGTTGTTGCAGAGTCCTGAATTGCATGAGGTACTCATTGTTCTTCTGCATATTTCCCATCTATTTCATTTCTTTTCTTAACTTATTAGTTATATATATATATATATATATATCATCCATTTTTCTGCTAAGTATCTTCTGGAGACTTCTGTGTATCCACGTGAATCAGAGCTTCTCAAAGAGCTGAGGGCTATAACTGCAAATCATCCACGGTACTTTCCCTTTACATTCTTTTATTTTTAAATTTCCGATGTAATCCCACAAGTCGGGTCTGCGGAGGATAATGTGTACGCAGACCTTATCTTTATCTATAGGCATTGAGGTTGTTTCCGATAGACCACTCAGCCAGTGGCGGAGCCAGGATTTTTATTAAGGGGAGTCAAAATATAAAGAAACAAACTCACCAAGAAGTCAAGAGGTGTCATTATATACATATTTTAAAAAAAAATTATCGAGCTAAATAGTGTAATTTTTCGAGGAAGGTACCCCTTGGGTGCATGTGGCTCCGCCACTACCCTCAGCTTAGGAAGGATAAAAGGAAGAAACAACAACAAGCAAACAAATTAGAAATCGAAGTGAAAGAAACAAGTAATAACAGAAATCAAAGAATAAGAAAACGCAAGCTAACATTGAGTAATGCACTAGATCTACTAGAATGCGCAAGGATAACGCTCGGCTACCTAATCCTCTACCTTAATTTGTTGACGTGATTAAAGAACTATGATTGGCTGAAACAACAAATTAATCAGATCTAACCTATCATCCTTAAAAACATGTATTTAGCATTAATGGCTACAGGAGTATTAATTATTTCAAGTAATGTGTTTAATTAAGAACTTATCAATTTTTTATTTTATTTGTGCATCAGGTGCAATATGGCAACTGCACCAGAAGCTGGCCAATTGATAGCCCTGCTTTTGAATGTGGGAAATGCTAAAAGGACTATTGAAATTGGAGTGTTCACTGGATACTCTTTGCTCCTTACTGCGCTTACAATTCCTGATGATGGAAAGGCTAGTATCATTGATCATTTTTTCATTTTATTTTTGGAAGGCAAGCTAGTATATTGTTAAACATTGGGTTACAGTACTAAATCTAAGTTGCTCCGACACGTCAGTTTAGGTGCTGCACTCGTACTGACACGACAGTAATATGGGTGTGCGTATGGGAACTGGCCAATTTTTTTTGAATACTTTGACCTTGACGGACGAAAAAATTTGAGACGAGATACAATTTGATTCCCGAAATAAGAACCAAAACTAGGTTAAATTAAAGAAAATAGCATATTTTATCTAGAAAGTCAATCTTTTACTTATCGACAATTTGAAAATAAAAAAGAAATCCACACTTTACAAGCTATACGTAAGTATTCCACAAAATTTCTCATTATTTAGAGATTGTTTTTTTATTTTTTTGAATTATTTTTAGCCGGATCCTCACACCCATATCCATACTAGGATCCTATCCCCAAATCTTAGAATTTACATCTTGAAAGATTCAAACTCTAGATCCGCACCTGTATCGGATATCTTCACAAAATGCCTATAACATATAAATTCTTAAGGGATGTTTTGAGTGCAGATTACAGCTATAGACTTGAATCGGGATGCATACGAGATGGGTTTGCCAATTATCAAAAAGGCTGGAATTGAGCACAAAATCAATTTCATACAATCGCCGGCTTTATCAGCTCTTGGTGAACTCTTGGAAGATGTAAGAAAAATAAACTTTAAATTCTTTTGGCATTGCAAGTTGTTAGTTAGTCCTTATTTCTCACATCCCATCAAATTTCAGCAGGTTAAGTACTAAACAAATTAGAAGAAACCAAAATACTGTACATCTTCTTTTATAAGGGTGGTATGGGAGGCCGTCCGACTTGTGTGCACTTCAATTATTCCATTGAAATTCAGGATTCCTAAAATTTTAAGCACTGATTGAAAATTTTAAAATTATGCATTCGGAGTATAATATTTGTTATTCCCTCCGTTCTAGTTTATGTGAACCTATTTTCTTTTTAATTTATTTAACAAAGACTGCCCTTCTCTAGATGTCGAAATAATTTATATTAAACTTCTCATCTTATCCTTAATGAGAAGTTTTTAGAGCCACAAATACTATAGCATGTTTAATACCACAAATTTCAAAGGAATTATATTCACACATATGCTATGGCTTATAGAAAAATTTCAAAAATCTTCATTTATTTCTTAAACTCCATGCTCAATCAAATAGGTTTACATAAATTGAAAGAAAATAGTATTTTATTAATTTATCACTCACACACACACATATAACAACAACAACAACAAAAAAAAACAATATAAGCCTACGAGTGGGTCTGGGAGGGTAGTGTGCAGTGGCGAAGCTAAGAATTTTCCCAACGGTATTCAAATTTGAAAGAAGTGAAAAAAATTTCTGACAAAGGATGTTTAATATATGTTATATACCTCTAAAACGTAATATTTTACCTATATACACAGTGCATTTGTTTTGACAAATGGTGGTCAACTGACTACCCTTGTGGTCCGATCGTTCTTTGGACCTCGACTATAACGGGAGCTTAGTGCACCGTACTGCCGTTATTTTCACGTGACATTTAAAATATATTCTGTTATTTGCAGCAAAGCAACAGAGGAAGTTTCGACTTTGCTTTTGTCGATGCAGACAAATGTAGTTATCAAAAATACCATGAGAGACTGTTGCAGCTAGTGAAGGTTGGTGGCATAATAGTGTATGATAACACACTTTGGTTTGGAACAGTTGCTATGCCAGAGGAGTCTGTTCCAGAAGCTCGAACACCAGACAGACATCACATTATCGAACTTAACAAGTTTTTAGCAGCTGATTCTCGCATTCAAATTTCTCAAGTCCCTTTGGGTGATGGAATCACTATTTGCAGGATACTGTGAAGTTAATGGCGATTGATGAGAAGATAATCTATTAGGAAGATTTTCCTTCTTTGTTTTTTCTTGAAACTATTTGTAGTTAAAAAAGGTCTGCCTTCGATAAGATTTGATGAAAATACTTTCTTTGCTAGCTGTTGTTGCACTTTTTTTTCCCACACAGTATTCGGTATTTACACATTTGTTGGGCACATGCCCATGTTGTCCAGCCAAAGGCCCAATGACCTAATCCTATTCTCTTTTGGTTTCCAATTCTATTTGGAATTGGATTCGGTTTATTCCTGTTTTGAGTGGGGTTTGGCTTTAAGAGAAAACACCACTCATGATCTATAAATAGGACAACCTTGGAGAATTGTTCTATGCTCATTGATACAAGTCTTTGAAAGACTTAAGCACATAAGAGTGGGTTTTGAGAGAGCTTTCATCAAGAGAGAAGAGAGAAAAAAGTATTTGTTTTGCTGCAGATTTTTATTCCGACCAGCCAACTTCAAATTACGTTTTCCGATTCGTTAACCGTTGGATCGGGCTGAAATTTTGACTGAGTGTTCGTAACATCTTAGTCTTAGATTTGAACGGTGGAGATCGGATTTGGAGGCTCGTAGCATCTGATTTCGAGCCTCGAACAGCAGCTTCGTTTTGTGGATTATACTCTTTCTTCAATTGATTAGTTGTTGCTCTTGTTGCTCTTGTTGCTATTGTTGCTCCGTGTTTGACCCTTGTTGTGTAGCCAATTTGGAGAAATTTTGTAACCCTCTTATTGTTATAGTGGAGGTTTTTGGATCTTTGTGATCCCGTGATTTTTACCTTCGATTTGAAGGGTTTTCCACGTTAAAATTTGGTGTTCTTTATCTTCTTTATTTTCGGGTTTGCCTCTTCCTCGACATATTGCTAGGTGTTTGTCATAATTTTCTTACCATATTTGGTTTTCCTATCTCTTGAAGGAAAAGGGCAATATAATTTACCTTAATTGGTTTTCCTTTTTGTAAAAGGAAATTATGAATTTCTAATATTTGGCTAGTCCTTTTTCTTGGAGGAAAAGGTTTGGACTTCTATAAATTGAGGATCCTTCCTTCTCATTCAGTAGCATCCACAATGTAGCCATAGGGGGCTTGAGAGTCTTGTTTAGGGGGAGAACTTTATGGGACAAGTGTTAGTGTGTCACTTGTGTTTGCCTCTTCGTGAGGTTGTTCTCTCGATATTTTGTACTCTCTTTTTATTATAGTGGATTGCTCATCTCCGTTGTGGACGTAGGTCAGTTGACCGAACCACGTTAAATGTTTGTGTCTCTTTTGGTAGATTTCTCTTTTGTTGTGTGATTTATCGTCGTTCAAGGTTTGCTTTGCTAGCTTTCGAATGACACCTGATTTTTTCGGTCCTAACAAGTGGTATCAGAGCGAGGTTCAAGACAGGTTCATCTTGGCGGGTTCAGTTCTAGCTGCAACATATTTGACGATAATCATGATTTTTTATCTGAGAAATTTGACCGGAGTACTACGCACGTTGAGACAAACTTTGTGGCGAAGACTGGAGATGCGACCTGTTGAAGGCTATGTGAACAAGGTGGATCAAGTTTATTTTGTCAGAAAATTCAAACCAAGGGGGAGAATTGTTAGGTGTTTGCCATAATTTTCTTACCATATTTGATTTTCCTATCTCTTGAAGGAAAATGACAATATAATTTACCTTAATTGGGTTTTCTCTTTTGTAAAAGGAAATTATAATTTCCAATATTTGGCTAGTCCTTTTTCTTGGAGGAAAAGGTTTGGACTTCTATAAATTGAGGATCCTTCCTTCTCATTCAGTAGCATCCACAATGTAGCCATAGGGGGCTTGAGAGTCTTGTTTAGGGTTAGAACTTTACGGGACAAGTGTTAGTGTGTCACTTGTGTTTGCCTCTTCGTGAGGTTGTTCTCTCGATATTTTGTACTCTATTTTTATTATAGTGGATTGCTCATCTCCGTTGTGGACGTAGGTCAGTTGACCGAACCACGTTAAATGTTTGTGTCTCTTTTGGTAGATTTCTCTTTTGTTGTGTGATTTATCGTCGTTCAAGGTTTGCTTTGCTAGCTTTCGCATGACACCTGATTTTTTCGGTCCTAACAACATTGGGGCCCGATTAAATTCGGATTCGCGTCGAAAAGTCCCACATTGAGGGGTAAAGCGATCCTTAATAAAGGCGACTCCATACCCAAGGCTCGAATCCGAGACCTCTGGTTAAAGATGAATAAGTACTTACCACTTCACCACAACCCCTGTTGGTAGCTGAAGAGGCAGAATTGGAAGCAGAAAAAATGCAGAGAAGCTCGGTATGGTACAACTTTGACATTTGTAAGATTACTAACGCCGGGTTTAAATTGGAATTTGTCTCGTCAAAAGTTCATGGTGACTCTAATGTATGTGAATTTGAGATTGAAGACACAAATTCTGAAATAGAGTATTGGAAAAACGCAGTAGTATGTTACGTTTTGGGAGCTCATCCACCCTTTGCAGTATTAAGTGGATGTATTCAGTGGAGTGGACTAAGTATGGTAACAATAAGATTTCCATGCTGAAAAATGGGAATGTATTGGTTCGTTTTGACACTGCCATTGGAAAAAATGAAGTGATATAAGGGGGGATTTACCACTTCGATAATAAATTATTCATAGTGAAAACTTGGTCCCCGGACATGAAATTCACAGGAGAAGAACTACATACAGTCACTACTAGAAAATTGCCAAATTTCGTCCACGAAAACCGATCGAAATCGGTTGAAATTAAAGGAAAAGCGACCGATTTTCGACCGTTTTTAATTCGTCCGAAAAATAATGATCGCTAAGGTGTTGCGACCTAAGGCGGTTGCAGTTTTCCGACCGAAGTCGGTCGGTTAATTCAACATTTTGACTAACAACAAAAAATAAATATACCGACCGAAGTCGGTCGATTAATTCAACATTTTGACTAACAACAAAAAATAAATATACCGACCGAAGTCGGTCGGTATTATTTAAATTATTTTTGATTTATCATTCAAAATAGCGACCGACATTGGTCAGCATTATAAGTATATGTTAATTTTGTATTTCTTTGTAAATTGTAACAAACCGACCGAAATCAGTTGGTATAATAAAACATAAATAAATAAAAAAGTAATTTCCGACCGAAATCGGTCGGAAATGTTGAATTTCTGAGAAATAATATGAGATTTTTGGCCGAAATCGATCGGTATTCTGGGTAAAAACCTGGCAGAATATGCCTGCTTTTAAGCTACACCACATTCCAATTACAACCAATATCCATCCTATAATGACAGCATTACATTGCTCTCATTCAACCACAATTAACCAATAACAACCACAACAACAACAACAACAATTAACCAACAACAACAACCACAACAATAATTAGCCAACAACAACGCTAATAACAACCACAGCCACAACAACGCTAATAACAACCACAACAACAACAACAATGCCAACCACAACAATAACTATACAAATGTTCAATAACAAAATAATATCAACAATACAATCATCATTCAAAATTATTCCCAACTAAATATTCACAAGTTCAAGACTTTGTTTAGCAATACACACCATTCAATGAGTGTTTTGTATTGAATCATCTCCATCTTCACTACTAGAAGCTTCATTGTCAGCAAGGTTCGAAGGATCACGACGAAAAGGATTAGCATCTGGGGAAGGCTCACGAGACCAGGGAATGGGGAAAGCACCACTAGCAAGAAGATTGGCCAGCTGACCTTGAAGGAGATTAAATTGTTGGTCCCTCTTTCTAGCTGAACTTGAAGGGTACCAAATTGTTCATCTCTCTTTTGTTCTCTAGCCTTGTCTCTTCAAGCTCTGCTGTCAGCTTTGCGATCTTCTTCTCCATAGACGAGAGAGTCGACCGATCAATTGCCTTGCCTTGGGCGGAAGTCCTATACCTTGCAATCCAGTCCTATAGCACCGAAATGATCTCTCAGGAAGGCCATATGCTATCGCCTTTTTAGAACCACCAACAACATCTAACCATATCCTCTGCGCTTCTTCGTCTGAAAGGGGTGGTCGTTCGCCTTGCTGATTCGGTGGCAAGCTCTAAGTGTGCTCCTCCATATTAATCTTGTAGCGACCCTTTATTTAGAAGATAGAAAATTATTAACTATATAATATTGTAAACATTAATATCAAGTTATAGTAGTTATGAAACTTACATATGCAGTCTCCGCCCGGTCCTCGACCCATCTAGACTGATCTGTCAGTGCCTTCTTCTTCCGGATGTGAGTCTCCATGAAAAACTCATCATGAGTCATCTTCCTCCCAAATATTTTTCCCTAAAAATATAGTAAAATTTGTTAACTAAACTAAAATATATATTAAGTTGTATCCAATTATATTAAGTTGTATTAATACAATTTAGATCAATTATAGCAAGTTTTAATCGAATATAATTGAATTTTCAATTGATCCACCGACGAAGTATCCGAGCAAAGTATTAATAAGGTGATCGAGAATATAACATTCAAGACTGTGTCGATTGTACACGTCTTGGAGCATCTAGTCACTCATTATACCGGAGCATCTAGTCACCAAAACTCCAAGATTTGTTTTCTTATTTAGTCATCGAACAAGCATTCGAGTATGAACAGTTGAGAATAAATCATCAACGCTAGTCATATGTATGTAAGTGTAAATTATCGTAAATGAAATAAATCATACACTCTATTAGAATCTATTACACGTATAAGGATATGAGGTGCAATTTATACAAAAGCACACAGATGATAAATATTACATATATTATTGATCGAGTTTAATTGATATAGTCATTTTATAACAACATGATATATATATATATATATATATATATATATATATATATATATATATATATATATATATATATATATATATTGTAAATAATAATAATTTTTAAGTGGTTGACTAATTTTTTACAATTAATACCAACCGAAATCGGTCGGTATATTCATAATAATTTAAAAAACTTATTTTTTTGTTATGGGAAAAAAATAATTGAGCCTGGTCGAAAAAAATTAGATCAAAAATTTTCGACCGACTTCGGTCGGTATACTTGAATCTTTTTAATTAAACTTTTTTTCGGTAGATAATATGCAAAGTCTGACTAGGTCTTAGTCAAATGTTGACCAATTTCTGATCGACATCGGTCGAAATCATTATATGTGTCCGACAAAGCATTGTTTCTTTATTGTGGGACCAACTTTTCCGACCGAAAGTGGTCGGTATTTTTTATTCAAAATTTTTATTTGACTTTTGCGACCAATCTAGATTTTTTCCGACCGATTTCGATCGATTTCCGCTTCCAAGCCATTTCAGTCGGTATGGTTTGGACGAATTTTGACAGATTTCTAGTAGTGAGTTCTTATATGGGTGAAATTACCTGGATTGGATTTAAAATACTGGAGTCCGCAAGTACTGAGCAAGATTGGAAGCCTAGTGGATAAGACATTAATGGTCGATCAAAACACAGAAAAGAAGATTGGTTTGAATTTTGCAAGATTACTAATTGAAGTTGAAGTGGATGGTCCATTACCTGAGAAGATTATTTTCAGGAATGAAAAAGGAATTTTGGTTGAGCAGTGTTTAACCAAAAATTAGATTTTAGGTCAAAGTTTGAATTTAGAAGAACTCGGGTTACTGATAATCGGAAAAATATATAAGAAAGAGATTTTGAATAATATAATCAGAAAGCAAATAAAACAAAGTATATTCCAGTCGTGTTTTTCGTGTCCTTACAGTTGTTTGTGACTTTCCCTTTTATAGCTGTTTTGGGAATACAGACTTTCCCTTTGTCATAATAAGATAATTATGGGTAATTTAATGACCTTAAATGTTACGTTATGCAATCATATACATTAAATACATATTCTCTAACGTTTCTAGTATTTAATACTCATTAAATGCTGTATCTGGGATCTTTTTTGCTGTCAGATTCATTCCTTTGTCTCTTCTCGATCTTTGACCTTTGAATGTCTTGAATAAGTACGAACGTTGAATTATTTGTATGATTGCCCGTGCCTTCTTCGTTTAACTTGCTCGTATCTATTGTTGCTCGTGTCTGTTAACCAACCTTAATTCTTTGACTGTTTGATCAGTCTACGTGCCATGACACGTCACCATATATATAAATACAATATTCCCCAATACAGATAGTCCCCCCACTTTTCATTTATCGTCAGTTTGAATGTTTGGGAATGGAATTCATTAAAGGAGAATTTTT
>NC_031997.1:9186242-9229841 GCF_001879085.1 Nicotiana attenuata | reverse complement strand
CCTTTAGTGAGTGTTTCACCGAATTTTTTGACCAAGACCGACTCAATCTCTTGCTTAGTCAAATCATTGCCCTTGACACCTGTTGTGAATGCAGTAACGTGATCTCGTGGATCTGATGTACCATCATACTTTGGAATATCAGGCATCTTAAACTTCTTTGGAATTGGGAGGGGAGCAGCACTTGGCTTCCATGGTTGATGAGAATATTTATCTATATCCACTCCCTTGATCACGGGCGGTACTCCAGGTATTTGCTCTATGCGTTCATTTTGCTCCTTAAGCTGTTTCTGCAAGGTTAGTACTAGATTTTGTAAATCAGAGTTAACTGGATTACCTGGGTCTCTCTCTTGTGTTTCACTAGGGGTTCCACCGCTGCCTGAATTAACCATTCCTGAACGAGGATTCTCCAAAGTGTTGTTGTTTGGAGTAGATGTGGGTAGAACAGCAGGTAATTGGCTAACAAAAGCTTGAAGAGCGTTATTGACTTGAGAGGCAATAAGTTTTGCAGAGCCTCATTCATGGTTTCAACATTTTCGAATTGAGCCTGTCCATCTGTGTGAGATCCATCAGGAGTGCCTTCACGAGACCGTCGTGGGGAGCCTCGTGGAGAACCTTGTGGAGAGTCTCGTGGGGAATCTCCCTGAAGTTGTTGGATTGTCTGAATTTCTGGGTTTCCTTGAGTGTTGTCATTGTTGTTCGACATGATTGATGCAATCAAGAAAATTAGGTTGAGATATGCTTGATTATCAGATTCCCGGTAACGGAACCAATTTGTTTAACCAAAAATTAGATTTTAGGTCAAAGTTTGAATTTAGAAGAACTCGGGTTACTGATAATCGGAAAAGTATATAAGAAAGAGATTTTGAATAATATAATCAGAAAGCAAATAAAACAAAGTATATTCCAGTCGTGTTTTTCGTGTCCTTACAGTTGTTTGTGACTTTCCCTTTTATAGCTGTTTTGGGAATACAGACTTTCCCTTTGTCATAATAAGATAATTATGGGTAATTTAATGACCTTAAATGTTACGTTATGCAATCATATACATTAAATACATATTCTCTAACGTTTCTAGTATTTAGTACTCATTAAATGCTGTATCTGGGCTCTTTTTTGCTGTCAGATTCATTCCTTTGTCTCTTCTCGATCTTTGACCTTTGAATGTCTTGAATAGGTACGAACGTTGAATTATTTGTGTGAGTGCTCGTGCCTTCTTCATTTAACTTGCTCGTATCTATTGTTGCTCGTGTCTGTTACCAACCTTAATTCTTTGACTGCTTGATCAGTCTACGTGCCATGACACGTCACCATATATATAAATATAATTTTCCCCAATACAAGCAGAAAATACAGTATGATTGAAAACCAACGCTATGTCGTCATGCTGAGGAGGAGTGTAGGAAGAGGAAAATACCTCAACCTACACTTAAAGTAGCAGAGAACAATGGCCAAATAGAGAAGACAACAATTCCTGAAGCTAAGGAAAATTCATCAAAAGTTGTTAGCCAGCAGGTCATTAACAAAGATGAAAATGAGAAGAGTTTTATGGAAGCATTACAGAGGAACAAAACTCAATAGGTATAGACAACACCAAAAAACACAAGTAGAATGCAGCTATGGGAGAATCAGTAGGAAGTCTTTTCAAGTCTTGAATGATACGGGACCAAGTGAGTATGTACCAAATAGGGGTGTGAGAAAAGAGGGAGGACCAACTATTCAACCTCCCGGGATGGATAGCTGTGTATGTTAGAATGTTAATAAATAAAAGGAGGTAAAGATCCTTTGTAATAAGGTGAATGCAAGAATAATTGGATTGGTGGAAACAAAAATCAAAGCAGAGAGAATAGAAAATGTAACAGATAATATGTTTAATGGTCGGGAATACATTACAAATTTGGAAGTTCATTACAATGGAAGGATATGGCTCACATGGAGTCCCGACTACTTCCAAGTGAGTGTCATCAATGTGACCGCGCAAGCGGTCACTTGTAGGGTGACAAATATTTGTGAGCAAACTAACTATATAATGACTATAGTGTATGAATATAACAGTAAAGAAGAAAGAAAAGAGTTCTGGAGCTACTTGAGGGATATTAGTCAGAGGAACCATATGCCATGGCTAATAGTAGGGGACTTTAATACAGTGTTGAAGCAGGATGATCGAATTGGTGGGAATCCAATAATTATTGGTGAGATCATAGACTTTCATGATTGTATGGAGGAGTGTGGGTTGATAGAGATACCTCAAAGTGGAAGCAGATATACATGGAGTGATAGGCATGAAAGGGGTAGAATTTGGTCAAAAATAGATTGTGTATTTGTTAAAATAGAATGGTTAGATACTATGCATGTATACTCAACAAAGTTCTTGCTGGAAGGGATTACTGATCATAGTCCTGTAATCATTGCTAAGGTGATCAGCCATCAGGTTAAAAGGAGGAAACCTTTCATGTTTTGCAACACATGGTCTCAACATCCAGAATTCCTGAACAAGGTCAAGGAGACATGGAGACAACAAATAAATGAAGGAATTGAAAAGAAAACTGAAAGAGTTAAATAAACAACAGTAGATGAATATAGTGGAAGAAGGTAACGAGGATAGGGATGCACTAGAAAGGACTCAAATAGCACTTCAACAATGTCTAAGAGATCAGAACCTACAGAGGGAGGAAGCAAAAAGTTACCAGAAATTTAGACACTCCTCATATATGGCTGAGCTCTATTTACAACAGCGGAGCAAAGCCACGTAGATAAAATTAGGGAACGATAATACCAAATATTTCTTCTGAGTGGTTAAGGATAGGAGGTTGCAGCAAGCTATTACCCAAGTGCAAGATAAATATAGGGAGGTACAGACTGATCAAGAATCAATAGCAGGTATAATGGTTGATTTTTACAAAGAGCTGCTAGGAAAAAAAGAGAATCAAAGAACTAAAACTTTCAACGATTTCCTACGAAATGGAAATGTACTCACCATATCACAACAACTAGATATGTTAAAACCATACACTGAGAAGGATGTGAAGAAAATAATGTTCAGTATAGATAAGAATAAAAATTCGGGCCCTGATGGCTATGGCGGTGACTTTTTCAAGGCTGCGTGGACAATAATATGGGGAGATGTAACTACTGCTATCCTAGAATTCTTCAGCAATGGTAAGCTTCTTAAGCAGCTGAATGCTACCATGATTTCCTTGATTCCCAAGGTAACAGCAGCACAAAAGGCAGAGCAATTCAGACCGATATCATGTTGTGATGTGATTTATAAATGTATATCAAAAATGATATGCACAAGATTGAGGAAGGCAGTACTCCACATAGTAGAAGAGAACCAAGCAGCATTTGTGGAAGGAAGATCATTAGTGCACAATGTACTAATATTTCATGACCTTCTTAAGCATTATAATAGGAAGACATCGCCTAGATGTCTAATGAAGATAGACCTCCGCAAGGCTTATGACATGGTGAGTTGGGATTTCATTGATGAAGCTATGAGAGGGTTTGGATTTCCATAACCCTTTGGGAAGTTGATAATGACTTGTGTCACAACAACTAAATGTGAGCGTTACCGTGTTAAAACACAAAATCAGAAGAAAAAAACTGTTAGAAGAATTAAAGAAATCTGGAAAATAGTAGAGAATCAGAAATATTCCGAGTCCACAAGTTTCTCGTGTGTCCTTAAGGAATTTTAACCCCCTCACAAGTTGCCAAGGTAATGGATTAAATCCTCCCAGGATAAAACGGAATAAACCTTCCTGCAACAGTGGCAATACAAACTGCAGGATCCCAACGAACTCAAAGAACGGAGCAAAATCACACTTACGAATTGGAGAGAGAGAGACTGCGAATTAGGATGCAGTATATTCAAAAAGAAAGAAGTTCTGGAGTGTTTTTCGTGTGTAGAAAATGGGGCCTTGCCTCAGAATTTATAGGCAATTATCAGAAGAGGTGTCTGGAAAAGGTGCCTTTTCAGAAGAATACGCTGCCTGCCGCGGTTCTACCGCGGTTACGGCAGAACCGCGGTCAGAGAGGCTCTCTGAATCTGCCTGACGCGGTTCTACTGCGGTTACGGCAAAACCGCGGCCAGAGAGTCCCTCTGAATCTTCAGCAGGGTTCTGGCATATTTTCAGCAGTGATTTGGCATTTAATTAATTATTAAATAATTAAATAAATTTTGTCCAAAAATAATCTTATCGATCATTTGACAAATCCAAATCCAAATCCAAAGCCGAAGCCGAGCCGAGCGAGCGATGACGACGGCGCGAGGGTTCATTCTCTTCAACTCCTTTTAAGAGCTTTAAGAAGTGATTTTATATATAAGCACACAAATGTGATTGTCCCTCACCAATGAGGGACAAAGTGCAAGACAAAAGTTCACTTCTTCAAATTTTCATTTTTCCCTCCATTTTATTTCCCTCCATTTTCAATTCACACTTCTTCTACTTTAAAGCCCAATGGCTTAAAGTCCAACAATCCCCCACATGAATGGGAATGGCTATATCAAGAAAGATCTTAGATGAAAGCTGTGTGATTTGCAAGTAAGGATTAATTGCATCTGGATAAGTAGGTTTCCCTTTGAACTTTCCGTAGTGAACATATGTCGGATATACTCGGTCAATCGGTAGATTTGATATCTTTGAACCGTCGAACTTTAGTGTATACCTAGACAACCATATGTCACACAATCAACCCTTAACCGTATTTTAGTTCTCATTGTTGTGTTCGTTTCAGCCATGAACACCGCCTGGTCTCATAAGTACGTAGAGAATTGGCCTTACAGAATTCTCATTGAAGCGGCTTCCACTTCACACTTACATAGGTGATTCCTAAACGTGTAATCCTTTAGATTGACACTATTTGATAACTACCACATCAAACTTAGGTAATCATTAAAGAACGTGTAAAGTTCTATCCTTGTTACTGAACATTGTCTTCATCACGAGAAGGGACCAAAGATTTTACTTTGACAATGTTGAACCGGTCAATCACAACTTTGTTTGAGCTCCTTGAACCTAGATCTCGGAACATCCAAAATTCTAGGTAGATTTACCGCCATGTTGACTTGTCCTCGGCCATAGTCCCATTCCCTTAAATGATTTCTCAACTCCCTCTCTAGTTAAGCCTTTTGTAAGCGGATCCGCCACATTATCCTTTGATCTTACATAATCAATAGTGATAATTCCACTAGAAAGTAGTTGTCTAACGGTGTTATGTCTTCGTCATATATGACGAGACTTTCCGTTATACATAACGCTCCCTGCCCGTCCTATTGCAGCCTCATTATCGCAATGTATGCAAATAGGAGCCAAATGTTTTGGCCAGAATGGAATGTCTTTCGAAGCCATTCAGCTTCTTCACCGGCTTTATCCAAAGCTATAAACTCTGATTCCATTGTAGAGCGAGCGATGCACGTTTGTTTGGAAGACTTCCAAGATACTGCTCCTCCACCAACAGTAAAAACATATCTACTTGTGGACTTTGTTTCTGTTGAGCCGGTTATCCAATTTGCATCACTATATCCTTCGATAACCGCAGGATATTTATTGTAGTGCAAAGCGTAGTCTTGGGTATATTCCAAATATCCCAGAACTCGTTTCATTGCCACCCAGTGATGTTTGTTTGGATTACTTGTGAATCGACTAAGTTTACTTATTGCACAAGCTATATCAGGTCGTGTACAGTTCATGATGTACATTAAGCTTCCCAACACACGAGCATACTCCAATTGAGACGTACTTTCACCTTTATTCTTTATAAGATGATGATTTAAGTCAGTTGGAGTTCTTGCACTTCTAAATTCCAAGTGTTTGTATTTTTCAAGTACCATTTTCATGTAATGTGATTGAGACAAATCTAGACCCTGAGGAGTCCTCTGGATTTTAATTCCTAGAATTACATCGGCAACTCCTAAGTCTTTCATATCAAACTTACTAGCAAGCATGCGCTTAGTAGCTTGAATGTCGGCAATGTCTTTGCTCATTATTAGCATATCATCAACATATAAGCAAACAATGACTACATGATTTGGAACGTTCTTAATGTAAACACATTTATCACATTCATTAATCTTAAAGCCATTTGACAACATTGTTTGGTCAAATTTCACATGCCATTGCTTGGGTGCTTGTTTTAGTCCATAAAGAGACTTAACAAGACGACACACCTTCTTTTCTTTTCCCGGAACCACAAACCCTTCAGGTTGGTCCATGTAGATTTCTTCCTCTAAATCACCATTTAAGAAGGCTGTTTTTACATCCATTTGATGGATTTGAAGATCATACAAGGCGGCTAACGCTATTAGCATCCGAATGGATGTAATTCTTGTTACCGGCGAGTATGTGTCAAAATAGTCAAGACCTTCTCGCCATCTAAATCCTTTGACAAAAAGTCTTGCCTTGTATTTGTCAATAGTACCATCGTCTTTCATTTTCTTCTTGAAAATCCATTTAGAACCCAATGTTTTATTACCTGGAGGAATGTCAACTAATTCCCATGTATGGTTGCTCAATATGGATTCTATTTTACTATTGACCGCTTCTTTCCAATATTGTGCTTCTGATGACGACATTGCTTCCTTGAAGGTACGATGTTCATTTTCTAACAGAAAAGTCAGAAAATCTGGACCGAATGGAGTAGATGTCCGTTGACGTTTACTTCTTCTCAGATTTTCCTCATTAGGCATACCATCTGTTATTTCCTCCCGAGGTCGTTTTGACTTTTGGTATGTCACTTCACTTTCCTTTTTATACGGATAAGTAATTTCCAAGAATTCAGCATTATCTGATTCTATTATCGTATTAACGTGAATCTCCGGATTTTCTGACTTATGAACCAGAAAACGATATGCCTTGCTATTGGTTACATATCCAATAAATACACAATCAATCGTTTTTGGACCTATCTTAACCCTTTTAGGTTTAGGAACTTGTACCTTAGCTAGACACCACCACACTTTGAAGTATTTCAAGCTGGGCTTCCTTCCTTTCCACTTCTCATAAGGAATGGACTGTGTTTTACTATGAGATACACGGTTGATTATTCGGTTAGCTGTAAGTATAGCTTCCCCCCACAAGTTTTGTGGTAAGCCAGAACTTATCAGCAACGCATTCATCATCTCCTTCAATGTTCGATTCTTTCTCTCTGCAATTCCGTTAGATTGTGGAGAGTAAGGGGCAGTTGTTTGGTGAATAATGCCATTTTCCAAACATATTTCTTCAAAAGGAGATTCATATTCGCCACCCCTATCACTTCTTATCATTTTGATCTTTTTGTTTAGTTGTGTTTCAACTTCACTCTTGTATTGCTTGAAAGCATCAATTGCCTCATCTTTACTATTAAGTAAATAAACATAGCAATATCTCGTGCTATCGTCAATAAAAGTAATAAAATACTTTTTCCCACCGCGAGATGGTGTTGACTTCATGTCACAAATATCTGTGTGAATTAAGTCTAAAGGACTTGAACTCCTTTCAACGGACTTATAAGGATGCTTAGCATACTTTGATTCCACACATATTTGACATTTGGAACTAATGCAATCAAATTTTGGCAATACTTCTAAATTTATCATCTTTCGCAATGTTTTGAGGTTGACATGTCCTAAACGCGAATGCCATAAAGTGTTTGACTCAAGTAAGTAAGAAGAAGCATTCACTTTATTGATATGAACTGCTATTACATTTAGCTTAAAAAGGCCCTCATTCAGGTAACCTTTTCCTACATACATATCATTCTTACTTAGTACAACACTACTGGAAAAAAAAATACATTTGAATCCATTCTTGACAAGAAGTGAAGTCGACACAAGATTCTTGCGAATTTCTGGAACATGGAGAACTTGGTTTAGAGTCACTATTTTTCCCGATGTCATCTTCAATGCAATCTTGCCAACTCCTTCAATTTTGGTTGTAGACGAATTTTCCATGAAAATTGTCTCGTCGGGTCCTGCGGGGGCATAAGAAGAAAATAACTCCTTGTTAGCACAAACATGGCGGGTGGCTCCAGAATCTATCCACCATTCTTTAGGATTTCCTACCAAGTTGCATTCAGACAACATGGCACACAAGTCCTCCATTTCTTCAGCTTTTTCAACCATGTTAGCTTGATTCTTCTTCTTCTTATCATTCTTTGGTGCACGACAATCCACGGCCTTATGCCCAGATTTTCCACAGTTGTGGCAATTACCCTTGAACTTCTTCTTGCTTGGGTAGTTCTTTGGTCCAGAAGCCTTCTTTCTCTTCTTGGTTTGTGGCGCCTCCTCAACAATGTTAGCCCCCATTATTGTCGAGTTCCCACGTGACTTCTTTTCAGCATTTTTGTTGTCTTATTCTATCCTCAAACGCACAATCAAGTCTTCAAGTGTCATCTCCTTCCGCTTGTGTTTTAGATAGTTCTTAAAATCTTTCCACAACGGAGGTAATTTCTCAATGAAAGCGGCGACTTGAAAGGCCTCATTTATGACCATACCTTCAGCAATAGATTCAAAATTATAATAAGATAAATCTTATTAATAACCTTATTGATTCGGGTCATACCTTCAGCAAGGAGGTCATGCACAATGACTTGTAATTCTTGTACTTGAGTTATGACCGACCTAGTGTCAATCATCTTGAAATCCAAAAATCTAGCAGCCACGAACTTCTTAAGTCCGGCATCCTCAGTCTTGTACTTCTTCTCAAGCGCATTCCATAATGCTTTTGAAGTTTCCATGACGCTATAGACATTGTACAAGCCATCTTCCAAACAACTCAAAATGTAGTTTTTTCACAAGAAATTCAGAATGTTTCCATGCTTCAGTTACAACAAGTCGTTCATCATCCGGAGTACTTTCTTCCAAGATCGGAGGATCCTCCTTGATGAAACGTTGCAAACTCAACGTAGTAAGATAGAAGAGCATCTTCATTTGCCAACGTTTGAAGTCAATACCGGAAAACTTTACGGGTTTTTCTGCTGGTGCCATAGCATGAGCAGGAGTAGAACGGCTTGACGAGGCAGCAACACTCGTAACAGTAGCTCCCGTTCCCACAATATTTCCATTAGTTTGGTTTTCGTTCGTCATCTTTTTTGTAGAGTTGGAAACACAACAGAACTTTGTTAAATCAGTGAAGTTTTGATATCTTCAAACTGAATACCAAACTAAACATACAACACGTAACAATGGTGAAGTTTTTATATACTTCAAACCCGTACGTTTATTATTTCGGTAAAGTTTTAGCACGAAGGCTTTAGTCTCCACAACAGTATACAAAATATGAATAACAGTTTAATATATGTTTCAACACAGAAACGTTAGTATAAAATTCCTTAAGCTTGTGAGCGTTACCGTGTTAAAACACAAAATCAGAAAAAAAAACTGTTAGAAGAATTAAAGAAATCTGGAAAATAGTAGAGAATCAGAAATATTCCGAGTCCACAAGTTTCTTGTGTGTCCTTAAGGAATTTTAACCCCCTCACAAGTTGCCAAGGTAATGGATTAAATCCTCCCAGGATAAAACGGAATAAACCTTCCTGCAACAGTGGCAATACAAACTGCAGGATCCCAACGAACTCAAAGAACGGAGCAAAATCACACTTACGAATTGGAGAGAGAGAGACTGCGAACTAGGATGCAGTATATTCAAAAAGAAAGAAGTTTTGGAGTGTTTTTCGTGTGTAGAAAATGGGGCCTTGCCTCAGAATTTATAGGCAATTATCAGAAGAGGTGTCTGGAAAAGGTGCCTTTTCAGAAGAATACGCTGCTTGCCGCGGTTCTACCGCGGTTACGGCAGAACCGCGGTCAGAGAGGCTCTCTGAATCTGCCTGCCGCGGTTCTACCGCGGTTACGGCAGAACTGCGGCCAGAGAGTCCCTCTGAATCTTCAGCAGGGTTCTGGCGTATTTTCAGTAGTGATTTGGCATTTAGTTATTAAATAATTAAATAAATTTTGTCCAAAAATAATCTTATCGATCATTTGACAAATCCAAATCCAAAGCCAAAGCCAAAGCCGAAGCCGAGCCGAGCGAGCGACGACGACGGCGCAAGGGTTCATTCTCTTCAACTCCTTTTAAGAGCTTTAAGAAGTGATTCTATATAAAAGCACACAAATGTGATTGTCCCTCACCAATGAGGGACAAAGTGCAAGACAAAAGTTCACTTCTTCAAATTTTCATTTTTCCCTCCATTTTATTTCCCTCCATTTCCAATTTACACTTCTTCTACTTTAAAGCCCAATGGCTTAAAGTCCAACACTAAATTTACTATAAAGATCAATGGCGAAGGTTATGGGTACTTTGCAGGGAGGAGGGGACTCAGGCAAGGAGATCCAATGTCTTCACTTTTGTTTGTCTTAGAGCCCGTTTGGATGGGCTTATTTTAATTAACTTTTAAGCCAAAATAGCTTTTAAGCCATAAGTTAGGATTTCTAGCTTTTGGCTTTTGGCTTGTTTTTGTCATTTTAGCTTAAAAACAAGTGATTAAAAGCACTTTTTTTTCTTTATCCAAACACTACAAAATGGCTTAAAAGCTATTTTTGCTTAAAAGCACTTAAAATAAGCCAATCCAAACGGGCTCTTAGTCATGGAATACCTATCAAGGTACTCAAATGAGAGAATTGCTTGATTTTAAATACCATCCTATGTGCAAAACTAATAAGTTGACACACCTAATCTTTGCAGTTGATTCAATGATCTTTTGCAAGGGACAAGAAAGTTCTATTATGAGAGTGATGGAGGCTCTGAACCATTTCAGTGAAGTAACAGGACTAGTGGCCAATATGGATAAGTCCAACTTTTTGTGTGCTAGGATTGATGAAGACATGCAAGAGAGGATGCTGACCATGACAGTTTTTTCAAAAGGTACCCTGCCTATCAAATACTTGGGGTTGCCACTAACTTCGAGAAAATGGAGCAAAATGGATTATCACCAACTAACTGAGAAGATAACAGCCAGGATCACTAATGCATACTCAAAGAACTTATCATATGTCGGGAGATTACAGATTATAAATGCAGTGCTATTCTCAATTTATAATTATTGGGAAGCAGTTTTATTCTGCCTCAGAGTATTCTCAAGGAGATAGATAGGAAATGCCGAGACTATCTATCGGGGAGCTCAGAGGAGAAGAGGAAAATGACATTAGTATCATGGGATAAGATTTGCATGCCAAAGAAATATGGAGGTTTGAATATAAAGAGCTGCAGGAAGTGGTATATAGCTTCAATAGGAAAATTTATATGGCAATTGGCTGGGAAGAAGGATCTTCTATGGGTTAAATTAGAGCTATGAGTGCTCGTTTTGGTGTATTAATGTTTTTGTTATTAGTGGTAATATTTCACAGTTAATTACCAAAAAAAAAACAAATTTGCACAAAAAAAGTTTATTTTTCTTTTACTTAGATTTTTTCAAACGGTCTTGCAAATCTTTTTACTTTTTGAAAGATTCGAAAAACTGATTTCAGAATATTAAAAAAAAAAAATGAGTATATTTTGTTTGCAAAAATAGCTCAAATAAACACTTTTTTGAGAAAAACTTAAAAAATTAAGATTGAAAACTCTAAAACGTAATAATCCCACATATATCTATGAGTTTTCATGGAATGCTCTTAGGGTACTTATATCTTTCTTACCTTATTTGGACCTAGTATAAATAATATATGATGAGATCATTTATAGTTTAGCTTATCTTTGAATACTTGTTGATTCAAACTCTTGCAAGGTGTATTCACAAGAGGAATTTCATTCCTCTCGAGGGTAATCCTACAGTTTAGGTCTACTAAGTATTGTAAAATTTGTTGGGGAATTAATTATTTCAATTGTTTAACAATTACTTCTTTTTTGGGTCTATTCTCAGTTTATATCTTGTCTTTACTTTCTTCAATTCCGTACTTAGATTCGTACCATTTGGTATTAGAGTTTGGATTAGTGTGTGGTTCTACATACATTAGCTAAGTATTTGATTTTATTGAAAATCCAAAAAAAATCGAAAATCCAAAAAAATTGTTCTTCATGTTCTTGAATTGAATCTTTGATTTCTTGAATCTTGATGCATATTGACATTAGAAATTGACTGGGGTTTGTTCTCTATGTGAAAATAGATCAAATGAAGTTGGTTTGAAGTTATTTGAGTGCCTACAAGTCAATTTGGAAAGTTTACTGTTCCTCAAGTTTATCATTACCATAAGTAGATTCATGAGAAAAAGTATAATTTGATCCACTGAGTTGATGTGATTTATGAATTTGTTGTTTAAAACTATTGGGCTTTGATCCTAAGGTGATACCCAAGTGATATATGAAGTTTGAAGGCATTTGGATGTGATTTGGATCAATATAGAAATTCAAAATCGAGCCAAAAAGTGAAGAAAAGTTGCAGAAAAATTGCAAATCTAAAGCACTGTGTAGGCTCCGTGCATAGGCTACACAGCTTGCATAGGCAATTCCAGACGCCACCAGATGGAGGACATTTTGTGCGTAGGCTACACAGAAATCACGCGCAGCTACACAACCTTGCGTAGGCTACGTAGCCTTGTGTAGGTTAGGCTATGCAACTTAGGAAATGAAAGAGGTTTGCATTGTATGATCCAATCTTTTTTCTCCTTCATTTCTTCTACTCTTTTGATTACTCTAATTGGATTATATTAATATTAGTCCATATCAATTATTAGTCTAATTTTTGGTTGTTATTTCTCTTTCGTGCTACCTCCTTATGTCCTTTTCTCTTTTATTACGTTATTTAGTTGCTTGTTTCTTGCCCATTAACTTTTACCGTTCTTTCATGTCACATAAACTCCACTCTAACCCTAAAACGGAAGGTTCTTCTTGTTGAAAATATTATTGATTGGAGTTAAAGATCAACTTGTGGGAAACCAAGAGTGGTAAAAGGCAAGAGTGAGTGGGATCATTTGAGTGAGATAAAAGCCAAGGATCTTGAGTGAAACGCGAGGGAATTGAGAGATATTGAGTAAGAGTGGAACACTAAGGGAGTGAACATAAGGTCCTTATTTTCACTAACTTGTTTGCTCGTTTTTAGGTATGATGGGGACAAGTGAAGAGTCTCCCAACAAAATGGAGTCCTTCATGGAGCAAGTGATGAAACAAATGGCAGAGTTGACCCATGAACTCAAAGAAATTAAGCTTTCAGTGAAGCTCAACGAATAAAAGATTGCTATAACTTTGAAAATTGGAGAGGGGGCAAGTAACACTACAAACACTTCTACTACTCCACCACCTCCTCCTATTGGACGTCAACACCACACCGCCCCTATCCAACAACCGCACCATCAAGCCCAACATGGGGTTCCACAAGAAGATAATGAATACCCCCACGATGAAGAAGAGGTGGAGTATGGATGGTTTGGTTATGGCGACCAAAGGGGTGAAACAAGAGATAAGCGAAGGATGTTCCAACACGTACACATGAACCATGGCCAATCACGGGTTCAACGAAATTGGCAAAATCTATACAACAATGGGGGATACTTTAGAGAGAACCAAGGAGATCTGGATAGAGGGGTGAACACCATCAAGATCAATCTTTCTCCATTTACATGAAGTAATGATCCGGAGGAATACTTGAGTTGGGTTGTTCAAAGTGAGAGAATCTTTTGGACGATCGAGTTTCTAGTACCCAAAGAGTTAGGTATGAAATCACTCAATTTGAAGACTTTTCATCTACTTGGTGGATTCGGAAGAAATGAGAAGGATAAGAGTTCGCATTCCATTGATCGATGAATGGGAAGAGTTGATTAGTGTTATGGACACAAGATTCGTGCCTAAATACTACAAACACGAGCTTCTCAAAAGAGTTTACACTTTGAAGCAAGGCAACAAGAGTGTTGGGGAATATCACATGAATTTGAGCTTGTTCGCATAGGGGCCAACTTTGAGGAAGAGGACAATGCTACTGTGATCCGATTCATTGCAAGACTTAATAGGGAAATCTTTTCACATATGAAGCTTCACAAGTATGAGGTTTTGAATGATGTCTTCGAAGCGGCAAGTTAAGTTGAATGAGACTTGGAGGAAGATAAGGCCTACAAGTCAAAGAGGTATAACATTTCATCGGAAAAAGTAAAAGACTCTTGGAAGCCATCTTCCAAGGATGACAAACTAAGGGAGTACAAAAAGGATTCCAAGACATATTTTGACAATAACAAACCGAAAATAGAGTCCAAGGAAAGAGTTAACAATGCTAAGTCTCGCTCTTCTACTTTTACTAGTAATATAAAATGTTATAAGTATCACGACTATGGTCATGTTATGGCAGAATGTCCCTACTGGAGGGCAATTATCATTAGTTAGAGTGGAATCCATTTGGCCAATAGCGAAAATGATGTGGATTCTCACGAGGAGCCTTCTAGTGAAGATGATCAAGAAGTATTTGATGGGATCGAAGGAAGACCGAATATGTCAAATTGTGTCGTTAGAAGAATGATCGCTGAAACCACACAAAAAAAAAGATGATCTTGACCAAAGAGAAAACTTGTTCCATGCTAGATGTAGAGTTGGGGAATATATTGGGTCATTGATTATGGATAGTGGGAGTTGTACCAATGCTGCTAGTAGTGTCATGGTTGAGAAGTTGGGTCTAAAAATTATGAAGCATACCCGACCATACAAGTTGCAATGGTTGAATGAGTGTGATGAACTCAAGGTGATCAAGCAAGCCGTGGTCAAATTTAGCATAGGAAAATATGAAGATGAGGTATTATGTGATGTTGCTCCGATGCAAGCATGTCACATGCTTTTGGGAAGACCTTGGTAATATGACCGGGGAGCTATTCATGATGGTAGAAAAAATAGATACTCCTTCTTGTACAAGGGAAAGAAACATACTCTTCTTCTATTAACTCCTTCTCCAGTGAATGAAGACTATAAAATCATGAGTGGATTGAGAGAGAAAAAGAAAGGAGAGAATGAGAGAAGTAAGGGAGTGTCTAATGACAACATTAGAGAGGAAAAAGGAGAGCAAGAGTTGAGTGATGTGAGCAAGTTGCCACAAGAAAAGAGTGCATCTAAAAATGAGAGGAAAAGCGCGAGACAAAATAGAAAGTGTGCATGATGATGAAAAGTCAAGGGTATATGAGAGAGCTAGAGAAAGATATTCATATTGTTTGTATTGTTCACAAAGATTATGTCTTGACAACTAACACTCTAATATCTTCTTTTCCCAGTGTTCTTTCTTCTCTTTTTCTAGATTATGAAGATGTGTTCCCGGAAGAGCTTCCAAAAGGATTGCCACCTTTGAGGGGAATAGAGCATCAAATTGACTTCATCCGGGATTCTCAAATTCCAAACAAGGCAGCATATAGAAGTAACCCAGAAGAGACAAATGAGCTACAAAGGCAAGTGGAGGAATTTCTTTACAGGGGATTGGTGAAAGAAAGCTTGAGTCTTTGTGCCGTTTCGGTCATTCTTGTTTCAAAGAAGGATAAAACTTGGAGAATGTGTGTGGATTGTTGTGCGATTAATAAGATCACGGTAAAGTATTGCCACCCTATCCTCACTTAGATGATATGTTGGATGATCTTAGGGGTGCATGCATATTTTCTAAAATTAATTTGAGGAGTGGTTACCATCAAATTAGGATGAAATCGGGGGATGAATGGAAAATTGCATTCAAGGCTAAGTTTGGTCTATATGAATGGATCGTTATACCATTTGGTTTGACAAATGCCCCAAGTACTTTTATGAGGCTTATGAATCATGTGCTTAAACCGTTCATTAACAAGTTTGTTATTGCCTACTTTGATGATATTTTGATTTATAGCAAGTCTCTTGATGATCATGTGTACCATTTGATTCAAATATTTGATGTGTTGATACATGACAACTATATGCTAATCTTAAGAAATGTACATTTTGTAGGTTGTTTTCTTGGGATTTGTGGCGGGTGCTCATGGTGTGGAAGTAGATGAGAGTATGGTTAAGGCGATTAGAAATTGGCCAATACCTAAGAGAATTAGTTCATTAGGAGTTTCCATGGTCTAGCTTGTTTCTATAGGAGAATTATTATGGGTTTTAGTACCATAGCTACTCCATTGACCGAGTTGATTAGGAAAGACAAACTATTGGGGAGAGAACCAAGAGGAATCTTTTAGGCTTTTGAAGGAGAAGCTTAGTTCTGCACCTCTTTTGAGAGTATGAAAGGAATGTACCCACTACATGATGACTTTAAGGAAGCCTATGCTAGGTGTGATCAAGTGGACAATATGGGAGACCTAGTGAATTGGAGGATGAAAGGTTGATGATGTTTCATAAGTTTGATGGGTTCCTGTTTAGAGGAAATATAATGTGTGTGCCTAAGTCATCTTGGAGAGAGTTGTTGGTTACGGAAGCGCATAGTGCATGTCTTGGGTCATTTTTGGAGTAGCAAAGACCTTAAACATTTTGAAAGAGAATTTATATTGGCCTAAGATGAAGCATGGTGTAGAGAATATTTGTAGTTAATGCCTTAATTGTGTAAGTGCTAAATCTAGGACATAACCCCCATGGATTGTATACACCTTTGGCCACCTCTAGTGCACCTTGGATAGACATTTCTATGGATTTTGTGCTAGGTCACCTAGGACTATAAAGGATAGAGATAGCATCTTTATGGTGGAAGATAGGTTTTCTAATATGGCATACTTTATTCCTTTCCACAAGAGTGATGATGCTAGTCATATTGCTACTTTATTTGTTGAGAATGTGCTTAAGTTGCATGGTGTACCAAGAACAATAGTGAGTGATAGAGATTCTAGACTCTTGAGTCACTTTTGGAGGCGTTTGTGGGGTAGATTGGATACTCATTTGTTGTTTTCTACTTCTTGTCATCCTTAAACGGATGATAAAACTTAGGTAGTCAATAGATCGTGAGGGTACATGTTGAGATCTATAGTGAAATGGAAGTATAATTCTTGGGAAAGACAATTGCCTATGGTTGAATTCACTTATAGTAGATCTTTGGTTTCTTCTACTTGCATGACCCATTTTGAGATTCTATATGGTTTTAACCTTTTGACTCCTTTGTATTTTACTCCTCTTTCCCAAGATATTTTTGATGATTTAGATTCATAAAAGAGAGTTGATGCTATTAAGAAGATTCATCAAAGGGTCAAGGCACAACTTGAGAAGAATTATCAACAAGTAGCTAGTAAAAGGAACAAAGGAAGGAAGAGAGTGATCCTTCAACCCGGTGATTCGGTGTGGGTACACTTAATGAAGGATAGATTTCCAAACAAAAGGAAAGGAAAGCTTATGACGAAGGAGATGGCCCTTACCAAGTGTTGGAGAAGATCAATGACAATGCCTACAAGATAGACTTGCCAAGTGAGTATCAAGTTCATAATATTTTCAATAGCAGTGACTTGCTTCCTTGTGTTGTAGGTAATGATGATGATTCACATTTGAGGACAAATGCTTCTCAAGAAGGAGAGAATTATACACCCCATGGAACACCAATGGTATCTAGTCATTTACAATATTTCAATCCAAGGAACTAAGTGATTTGCACCTCTTCACCAAGCATTGGGATATATTGGAAGCATTGGAAGACAATGGTGGACGGCCCTTGAAGGCATAAAATATGTTGAGGGTGGAGGTCTTGTAGGAGCATGGAGACCACGTAGGCTATGTGGATGAGCCTATGCCCCATATGCCTATATGGAAGGCCATGCCTACGTGGATGGTGACCGGCACACATGTGTGCTCCCTTGATGACTTGGATGCAAGCATGTGGACCTAGGACATGATTGCCAATGATTGGAGTCTTGGGTTATAAGATTTTCCCTTGTGGTCGTAGTAGTTAGACTCATTAGGGGTACTTATGTCATTCTTACGTTATTTGTACCTAGTATAAATAATATATGATGAGGTCATTTCTAGTTTGGCTTATCTTTGAATATTGAAGAATTGTAAGGAGCATGTATTTCCAACTTGTTGATTCAAACTCTTGCAAGGTGTATTCACCAGAGGAATTCCATTCCTCTTTAGGGTAATCCTATAGTTTAGGTCTACTAAGTATTTTAATTTGTTGGATAATTGATTATTTCAATTGTCTGAAAAATAATTCTTTGTTGGGTTTATTCTCAATTTCTATCTTGTCTTTAATTTCTTCAATTTCGTACTTAGATTTGTATCACTTGAGCAATAACACTAACTCAATATTAGTTAGTATTAAAAGATGATAACATATTCTACAATAAAAATTGAAGAGGAGTTTAAGATTTTAGCTAAGTAACTTCAAATATACTTTGCAAAATAAAAATAAAATACTATATATGTTTACCATCGACAAATGATTATATCGCAAACTTAATGAGGAAGTCACTAAAAGCTATATGTGTTTGCTAAGTTATTGGCCTGGATTCCTATAATTTAATGATTAATGAAGAAATCATAAGAGAGGTTAGTGCATATATTTCTTAATAAAAATGAATCAAACACATATGCTTAGATACAATTCATGTTTTTGCTAATATTTTTGTGAAAACTTCAAGATCTTTTTCAGTACAAGGATCTACATCACTCTAGCTAAAGGATTATATTCATTAAGTCTATGATCAAGTTGATGCACATATCATAATAAATAAATATTTTAGGGGTTCTTGGGATCAGTTTCTACCGCCTTCCAAGTTTTGCTACAACAACAGTTACCAATCGAGTATTTATGGCTCCTTATGAGGCCGTAAATGGGGGGCGGGTCATTCTCCAGTTGGGTAGTTTGATCCAGGAGAGGCTAGGTTGTTGGGCACTGATTTAATTTGGGATGCCTTGGAGAAAGTCAAGTTGATGCAAGATCGACTTCGTACAACAAACTCTAGGCAGAAGCGTTATACAGATCGGAAGGTTCGTGATGTGACATTTATGACAGGAGAGAGGGTTTTGCTGCGGGTTTCACCCATGAAGGGTGTGATGAGGTTTTGGAAGAAGGGCAAATTGAGCCCTAGGTTTATTCATCCTTTTGAGATCCATGAGAGAGTGGAGTAGGTGGCTTACAAGCTTGCATTACCATCCAACTTATCGGCAGTTCACCCGGTGTTTCATGTTTCCAAGCCCCATAAGTATTATGGTAGTCCGTCTCATGTGCTAGATTTCAGTTCAGACTAACTGGACAAGATTTGACTTATGTTGAGGAATCGGTGGCTATCATGGACAGGCAGATACGAAAATTAAGGTCAAAGAATATTGCTTCCGTGAAGGTTCAATGGAGGGGTCAACCAGTCGAGGAGGCGACTGGGAGACTGTGCATGATATGCGTATCCGTTATCCTCACCTTTTCAGCTCTTCAGTATGTCTTTATACTCATTCGAGAATGAACGTTTGTTTAATAGGGGGAGAATGTAATGACCCGACCAGTCGTTTTGAGAATTAGTGTCTCATTCGGTGGCTTAAGGTCTCGAGTAGCTTTGTATTGTGTATTATGACTTGCGTGCGTGGTTGGATTCGGTTTTCGGGTGATTCGAGATGGATTTGGAAGAATGATTCTTATTTTAGAAGCTTAAGTGGTAAGAGTCACATTTTCAGCACTTTAGGTATGTCTCTATACTCGTTCGAGGACGAACGTTTGTTTAAGAGGTGGAGAATGTAATGACTCGATCAGTCATTTTGAGAATTAGCATCTCGTATGCTGGCTTAAGGTCTTGAGTAGCTTCATATTGTGAATTATGACTTGCGTGTGTGGTCGAATTCAATTTTCGGATGATTGAGGATGGATTTGGAAGAATGATTCTTGTTTTAGAAGCTTAAGTGGTACTCTAGAATGGAGTTTTGATAATTTCAATAGCTTTGTATGGTGATTTGGACTTAGGCGTATGTTTGGATATTGATTTGGAGGTCCGTAGGTCATTTTAGCTTAAATTGGCGAATGTTATAAAGTTGAAGGTTTGGAAGGTTTGACCGAGAGTTGACTTTGTTGAAACCCGGTTCAAATTTCAGTCCCGGGAATTAGAATAGGTCTGTTGTGTTATTTGGGACTAGTGTGCGAAATTTGAGGTCATTTGGGGTTAATTTGGTATGTTTCGGCATTGGTTTTAAAAGTTGGATGTTCATTGATTAAATAAGCTTGAATTGGGGTGCGATTCGTGCGTTTGATATTGTTTGGTGTGATTTGAGGCTTCGACTAAGTATGCATCATGTTTTAAGATGTGTTGATATGTTTGGATGGGTCCCGGGGGCCTCGGGTATGATTCATACTGAGCTTGGACTTAAGGAAATTGCTGAAGCTTAAAGCTTCTAGTGTGATCACACCTGCGTGGGGCCGCAGGTGGAAAACTGCAGAAGTGCCAATGGGGTCGCAGAAGCGGATTGGGCATAGTTTGACTGTATCCGTAGGTGCGAACAGGAGTGCGCAGATGCACAATCACAGGAGCGAGAATTGTTCCGCAGATGCGGAATTTGGACGTTGGGCGGGAGACTGCAAGTGCGGAGTCTTTGGCGCAGAAGCGGAAGCGCAGGTGCGCTTTTTGTGTCGCAGAAGAGGAAGTCCCTGAGCTTAGTTGGGTCCGCACCTACGATAGCTTTTTGCGCATGTGCGGAGTCGCAGATGCAACTGAGAGGCCGCAGAAGCGGATATTGCCGGGCAGAAATAAAGAAGATCGAGGGTTAGAGTTATTTTTCATATTTTAAGTTGTAGAGCTCGGTTTTGGGTGATTTTGAAAGGGATTTTCAAGATTTGGATCAAGGTAAGTGTTTTTGACTCGGATTTTCTTATTATTCATGATTCCATCATTGTTTTTAACATTTAATTAGTGTTTTGAGTTGGAAAAAAATTGGGGATTTTGTGAAAACTTTCCTAAACTATAAATTGGGGATTTGAAGACCGATTTGAGGTTGGAATTGGATCATTTTAGTATGGTTAGACTAGTTGTTGAATGAGTGTTCGAATTTTATAAGTTTGGTCGGGTTCCGGAGTATGGGCGCATGGTTAACTTTTTGAGTTAACTTTTTTATTTTCCTTAAAGATTGCAACTTTTTTAACCAGAATAGTTTCCTATGGTTTGTATTTATGGTATTAAGTTATTTTGGCTAAATTTAAACAGTGCGGAGTTGGATTTTCGCGGAAAAGGCTTACTAGTGGGTTGATTTAGCTTGTTCGAGGTAAGTATCTTGTGTAACCTTGTGTGGGGGAACTACCCCTTAGGTTTTGGGTTGATTGTGATATTTGTGTTATGTGGAAGACGTGTATACGAAGTGACGAGTGTGTACATGGGCTATATATGGTATTTGACCGGTTTAGGTTATTTAGACTCATTACATGCCTTTAATTGAATTGTCATAACATGTTATATATTTCGTTGTTGGTTTACTCTCACATGTGTTAATCTACTCTTACATGCTTTATTATATGTTGTTAGCACTTGTTCTACCTCTCACTTGCTATATTTGCTCTTATATATGTAGTTGAAGTTGTTACTTTTCTTATTGTATTGTTACCTCTTTATTGTTGAATTACCCGTACTTGAAGTTGTTATTTCGTGGAATATCTTCTTGTTGAGTTATTGGTATTGAAGTTGTAAAAGTCGTTATCACATTGAGGTGAAGTTGTTAACTTTTGAAGTATCTTTCCTTGTTTAGTATTCCTCATTCATCTTGTTTTTATTGAGATTATTGAAAATATTGTGATTGAGCCATGTGCTATTTGTTGTGAAAATATTGGTATTGTTGACTTTTTGGCAAGTTGTGGCATATGTACACTTGTGGTGCGAGATGTAATTGTGTTGTGGTATTGATACACATACGATGGTATAAGGAAAGATTGTGATTGAAATTGTGAAACGTGAAGACGAGGCGGTACCTCGGTTGTGATTCTTGTCGCACCTCTCATGTTAAATGCTTGTTGTTTGAGTAGTTCTTGTTGGTCCTTCATTGTTGTACTTGTAATAACCCTTACTTGTCTACTTGTTTTTTTCCTCGTGTGTTCACTCCTTGATGCCTTTACCGCTTATATTTCCATAGTTAGTCTATATTATTGAACTGCTTAGTTTTCATTTACTTTCTCGCCTTTTATTATTATACCGTGTTATACCCTGTTTAGTTTATTTTATCCTAGTATAGGTGTCTTGACCTGGCCTCGTCACTACTCTACCGAGGTTAGGCTTGATACTTATTAGGTACCATTGTGGTGTACTCAAACTATGCTTTTGCATATTTTTGTGCAGATCCAGGTACATCTGCTCGTGCCAGACGCCAGTGATTGATTGCTACTTTTGGAGATTTCAAGGTATACTTGCTTGACGTCCGCAGCCTCGGAATCACCTTTTGCTATCTCTTATTACATTTATCCTTTATTCAGATAGTGATGTATGTTGGGATTTTAGTATTTTCTGTAGAGCTTATGACTCAATCTCACCGGATTTTGAGAAATATTGTATTGTGGTCTAGTATTGTCACGACCCTAAAACCGACCCGGTCGTGATGGCGCTTGTTGGCCCAAGAACAGGTGAAGTTTTGAAGAATGACAAATGAACTCAGTCATGGACCAAGTCTATCATGTGAAGCATAGTCATGATCAACCTACACATATGAGATGCACGTGAAAGAGATAAGTCCCATTGATTAAGCAACAATATCTCCTGATCTGATCGAAAAGGTTGCATATTGGATAAGGGGGGAAAGTCTCCTTATGTGAAGAGAACACAATCCGGATAAAAGATAGTGTTGGAGTTTGTGAGGTTCAAGGACTCAACTTCGATGGAAGATCAACAATTGAGTCCCAATCAAACTCTAATTACTAACCTATTAAATAACAGTGATTGTTCTCTTTTACAAGGATTGCACAAACGCAGAAGTTAAACTAAATTGAGAGCAAAAGAGCAAGGCGATTTTGCAAGCAATTTATGTGAGATTTGAGTGTGCACTCCTGAAGCTACTTGAACGAGATAGAAGAACCAATTCCATTGTGTCTTTCTTTATTTCTAGTTCAATTGTAGTAGGTGATTTAAATTTGTACCTTTCAGCTTTCATAGAAGCAATTGTATTAGACACTTAGAGTGTTCAAATTATATGCTAACTTGAAGTTGTCGCAACAGTTAAGGCTGTGTGCTACAACGGGATTAGAGTTAATCTTTAGGTTTACAAAGAATTATGTAAATGCTGTTTTGGCTCAGTGATATTAGTGGAAGTTTGGAAAAATCCTACTGAGTAGTAGGTCGTGGTTTTTTCACCTTTTGAGCCAGGTGTTTTCCACGTAAAAATCTCTGTGTTCTTTATTTTATGTGCTTATTATTCCGTAAACCATAGTAGTTAGTACACCTAGAAGAACCAGGTTCTTCTAGAGCGAAAATTGGATACCACACAAATCACCGCCCCTCTTGTGTGGTATTGACGTTTAAAACATCAATTGGTATCAGAGCAGGTTATCCTTGAAGAGGCTAACACCTTAGAAAAAGATCAACATGAGTGCACCACCTGGGAACTGGGAAGGGCAATCCACTGCTAGGCCTCCACTTTTCAATGGACAGTACTATTCTTGGTGGAAGAACAGGATGAGGGATCACATCATAGGAGAAGACTATGAACTCTGGGACATAGTCACTGATGGTCCTCTAGCAACTACAAAGAAGAATGCTGAAGGAGTGGATGTGCCAAAGACAAGAGCTGACTGCACTGCTGAAGACCTAAAGAAGTGGGAGAAGAATGCCAAGGCCAAGAAATGGCTTGTGTGTGGACTAGGTCCAGATGAGTACAGTAGAATTCAAAGCTGTACCACTGCTAAGGAAATCTGGGACACTTTGCAAGTGGCTCATGAAGGAACACCTCAAGTGAAGAGGTCCAGAGGAACACTGCTGTATTCTCAATATGAAAATTTCACCATGAAGGAAGGAGAAACCATCCAAGAGATGTATACAAGGTTCACCACACTGACAAATGAACTTAAGTCTCTTGGAAGGATTATCCTTGAAGAAGACAAAGTTGAGAAGATTTTAACAAGGGTTCTGCTAGTCTCTTGGGAAAGCAAAATTACTGCTATCCAGGAATCAAAGAATATTGCTACTCTCAAGCTGGATGAACTAATTGGAAACCTTACTGCCTATGAACTGAGAAGACAAACCATGAAAATGGATGCACCCAAGAAGGAAAGGAGTCTGGCTCTCAGAATTGCTGAAGGTTCAGATCTGGAGGATGATGAAATGCTATGATCACAAGAGATTTCAAAAAGTACCTGATGAGAGGAAAGGGATCTTCAAGAGGTACTGATAAGTTAGGATTTTAACATGTTTTATGCCCCTACTTGCCTGTGCTTTGGTTATAAATCGCTACAAAATAGTCCCAAAATGCTCACAGGTTGTGCTTGTTTGCAGGTTTGATCGACAAAGTGACGAAATGTCAAAGATCGGCTCAAAAAGGAGTGAAACCTGCTCAAGTATCAAAGACCAAGAAATCTAAAGGAAGAAGTCCTAGTGCAGACCGCACAAAGTGGACATGCGGCCGCACTAGGAGATTCAGAGAGTTGGCATTTTGGACTCAAGGGCAACGCGGCCGTGGTACATCTTACGCGGCCCGCGATCAGGGCTCTGCGGCCGCACTACCCTTTTGTGCGGTCCGCGGTCATGAGATTCAGAGAGCCACCATTTTTTCCAAACAATGCCATGCGGTCCGCGGTCGTTATTGTGAGGACCGCGCCAAATACCTCCGCGGCCGCGGTCCATTTTGTGCGGTCCGCGGAGTCCAACTTCAGAGAAGAAGAAATGTGAAGTCCAAGAGCCAATGCAGCCGCGGTCCTTTTTGTGCGGCCCGCACTGACCCCGCATGGGTATTTTTGTCCAGTTTTTCCAGCCTAGTATAAATAGAACATTTTACCATTTTTAGGCAAGTTTTGATATCCCAGACTTAGCTGCGCTCGTGAGACTCGGTTTTGTAGCCATTTTTGGCACTTTAGCTTTAATCTTACGATAGATTCTTGTGATTGCTTTTTTATTACTTAATTAATATGCTTAGTTCTTCATCTATGTCTTCATTTTCTCATTCAAGCATGAGTAGCTAAACCCATTAGCTAGGGTTGTGGCTCAACCCTAGTGTGGGTAATTGATGGGTGTTGCCATCTAGGGTTAGATTGATTATGGGTGTTTGCTATTTGGGTTGATTTTATATTTTTATTTAAGAATTGGTGGTTGCAAACACTGATTCAAGCTTTGTGGGTTTGACTCTTCTTGAGAAAGAGAGCTTATGACCCCAAAATTGACCCAACAAGGAATTGGGATGGACTCATGAGAAATGATAGTCCCAATTAACGGGTTAAATCTCGAGAGAGTAATCACCCTACTTGAACCCTAGTTGCTTGATCTTATTGGCCTACCCAATTGGTCTAGAGAGAGTCAATTGGGCAAAATCACTCTCTCTACCGAGAGGTGTGAGAGTGGGTACAATTGTGCAACGGTTATAGCTTAAGCCCCAAAAATGTCAATCTATCCTTAGTAACATCTACCCGTCAATTAGCCACCTAGGTAATGCCACGACCCTAGTACCTTTCTTCCCATTAGATACAACTTTGCAATATTCTAGTAGCATAATTTAGCATTAATCATTAGTTTTATCATAGTAGTTATAAAATCGAAAAAACCAAGAATGTTTGAAGTGACATTAGGAGCACAAACACATCTCTAGACTAGACAGAAAATCCAACTCCACTACTAGCTCCCTGTGGAAATTGATCCCGACCACTATTCAGGTAAAAGCTATTGCGACCCGCTCTTCCTACCTTGGTGTAGCGTCGAGTTGGCAGCGATCACTTTTTGGCACCGTTGCCGGGGAGCTTACGGCGATGACTATCTGTTTAGTTCATTTTGTGTTTTGGTTCTCTTTCCTTCTTGTTCACTAATTTTGTTTGTGTCGATCACTCATGTACTATGGCTTTAAATGCTAATGACCCTCTTGGCAATGCCATGGCAGGGGAGGAGGTAGAAGATAATGATCATGATGAGCTTTCCGTACCTCAAGCTCCACGTAGAGGCCGTCAGGCCAATGACAACAATCCTATTCCAGACCCTCCTCCGCCACCGCCAAGAGTAGTCCCAAGAGTTCTCCCTAATCAAGGGTATGCGAGTGCCATTGTTCCTCCCTGAATCCGGGCGGGGAACTTTCAAATCACAAATGTAATGTTGACCTTGCTCGAGCAAAGAGGGTATTTTATGGGCGCCTCCGATCAAAATGCCTACAAGCACTTGAAGGGGTTCGTAGATACATGTTGGGGTATCAAGCAGACAAACGTGTCCGAGGATGCGTTGAGATTGAGACTTTTCCCGTTCTCTCTTCGGGGTAAAGTGTTGGATTGGTTAGAAAGGCTCCCAATCATTCTATCACCACATGGGATGAATTGGCGGACAAATTTATTGCCAAGTTCTTTTCTCCAAGTCATATGGTGGGTCTTCGGGATGAGATTCTAGCTTTCAAGCAAATGATATGGGAAAGATATAGAACAATGGTGAAGGAGTGCCCTAATAACGACATGACCGAGGCGATGATACAACAAACTTTTTATCGGGGCATCAACACTACAAATCAGTGCATTGTGAACCAATTGGCCGGAGGGAACTTTATGAAACTTTCTTACCAAGAGGCATGTGATGTACTTGATGAAATGGCCGACACCTCTTCGGCATGGCAAAGCCGAGCAAATGTACCCCAAGGTGACCCCACGGTTATCCATTTGCACAAGGAATTGCAACAACTATGAATCAATTGGCGAAGGCGCAATTGCAACAAGTCCAAAACCCGCGCCAAGTCTACGCAATGGAAGGTGTTTCTATGTTAAAAAGGAGGCAAAGAGGGCAACAACAACCTCAAGGTAATTGTGAGCAATTTGACAACAACAATGATGGTGGTGGTTATTCGAATGAGTGCTATGATGATCAAAGCGAGGAATGTCAATATGTCAATAACTACCAAGGGAATAGAGGAAATCAAGGGAATCAACAATGGCGCCCCCAAGGAAATTGGGGCAATCAACAAGGCGACGGTAATTGGAATAATAACAACCAACAACATGGTGGTGGCAATTGGAACAACAACAATCAAAACAACAATTGGGGTAACAATCAAGGCAATTGGAACGCGAACAATAATAATTGGAATAACAACAATGGTCAAGGCGGGTGGAATAACAATGGAAATCAAGGCAACCGGGGGCAAGGTTTTCAAAGGCCCCCGATGTATCAACAACCGAACAATCCGCCTCCGTTTCAATCTCAAGGGTCTAGTTCTTCGGGTAGTGATATGGGAAGAATAGAAATGATGTTCGAACAAATGATGAAGAAGAACCAAGACTCCGATGCTCAATTGGCTTCCCACAATACCTCTATTCGGAATTTGGAGGTGCAATTAGGTCAAATCTCTCAATTGTTGAATACTCGACCTAAGGGTGCTCTACCAAGTGATACGGTAGTGAACCCGAAGGGAGGTAACAATCATGTGATGGCGGTTACAACAAGAAGTGGGAGAGGCGGTGATGTGTATGCCTCGAAAGAAAATCAAGTTATGGATGATAATGTTGGGTTACAAGAAAATGATGTTCCTTTGATAGTTGAAGATGTGGTTGAGACAAATGTGAACAATGAAGTGAGGATAGATATTGATGATGCAGAGGTGGAAACTCAAGAGGCCGTGAACCCATATAGGGAGCACATAATTGACATGACGGAGCCGGTGGTGCCAAAAGCCAAGGCACCTTTGCCTAGACCACCTCCACCTTATCCTCAGCGGTTAGCAAAGCAAAAGAGTGACAATCAATTCAAAAAGTTCATAGATATGATGAAAAGCCTTAGAATCAATGTGCCTTTGGTGGAGGCACTTGAACAAATGCCGGTCTATGTAAAGTTCATGAAGGATTCAGTCACAAAGAAGCATTCCATGGATTGTGAAACAATAAAGATGACTCACCAAGTCAATGCGATAGTGCATTCCATGGCCCCGAAACTTGAAGACCCTGGAGATTTTACTATCCCTTGCACTATCGGTAGTGCGGAGTTTGCTAAGGCCCTTTGTGACTTGGGGGCTAGCATTAATTTGATGCCTTATTCAGTCTTCAAGACTTTGGGAATTGGGCAACCTAGGCCAACCTCAATGAGACTTCAAATGGCGGACCGGTCGATGAAGCGGCCTTTGGGTATAATTGATAACGTACTTGTCCGGGTGGACAAATTCATATTGCCGGACGACTTTGTCATATTGGATTGTGAAGTGGACTTTGAAGTCCCGATTATTCTTGGGAGACCTTTCCTAGCAACGGGGAAGGCATTGGTTGATGTTGAAGAGGGTGAGCTAACTTTCCGAGTGGGAGATGAAAAGGTGATTTTCCATGTTTGCAAATCCATGAAGCAACCCAATACCACCGAGGTATGTTCTTTTGTGGACATTGTCACAGCTGTGATAGTGGATGACACAAGTTCTATAATCAACTTGGAGGATCCTCTTGAGGCCGTGCTATTAAATCTTGATGTCGATGATGATGCAAGCATAGTGGAGTGTGTCAATGCATTACATGGGATGGGATCTTATTCCTATGAGCCGAGAAAATTATCTTTGGATCTTGAAAACCGGAAAACTCCACAAACAAAACCATCAATTGAGGAGCCACCGGTGTTGGAGTTGAAGCCACTTCCTCCACACCTCAGGTATGAATTTTTGGGCTCTAATTCAACTCTTCCAATTATTCTTTCTTCTTGCCTTACTAACTTGCAGGTTGAGGCCACTTTGGAGGTGCTTCAAAGGCGAAAAAGGGCAATAGGATGGACTCTGGCGGATATTCGCGGAATAAGCCCCGCATTTTGCATGCATAAAATTATCTTGGAGGATGATGCAAGGCCTTCCCTAGAACATCAAAGGAGGCTAAATGAAGCAATGCAAGGGGTGGTGAAGAAAAAAGTGATCAAGTGGCTTGATGCGGGTGTGGTGTATCTAATTTCCGATAGCTCATGGACTTCTCCCGTCCAATGTGTGCCAAAGAAAGGAGGGATGACGGTGGTGACCAATGACAACAATGAGCTTATTCCCACTCGAACCATTACCGGGTGGAGAGTTTGTATGGACTACCGGAAACTCAACAAGGTGACCCGCAAGGATCATTTTCCCTTGCCCTTCCTCGATCAAATGCTTGATCGCCTTGCAGGGCGAGCGTTCTATTGTTTTTTGGATGGGTACTCGGGCTACAATCAAATCTTAATTGCCCCGGAGGACCAAGAGAATACCACTTTTACATGCCCCTATGGTACATTTGCTTTCTCCCGGATGCCATTCGGGTTGTGCAATGCTCCGGCAACCTTTCCAACGTTGCATGATGGCTATTTTCACCGATATGGTGGAAGACATATTGGAGGCCTTTATGGATGACTTTAGTGTGGTTGGTGACTCTTTTGAAGAATGCTTGGTAAATTTTGATAGATTCTTGGCCCGATGTGAAGAAACTAACCTCGTTCTCAATTGGGAAAAATGCCATTTTATGGTTGAAGAAGGTATAGTGTTGGGTCACAAGATTTCTAAGCATGGGATTGAGGTAGACAAGGCGAAGATCGAGGTGATTTCAAGGCTCCCTCCCCCTACTTCTGTCAAAGGGGTGAGGAGTTTTCTTAGGCATGCCGGGTTCTACCGGCGGTTTATCAAAGATTTCTCGAAGGTTGTGAATCCCCTTTGCAAGTTACTAGAGAAAGATGCCAAGTTTGTTTTTGATGAAAAATGCATGGAGGCCTTTGAACTTTTAAAGCACAAGTTGACCACTACCCCTATCATAACCGCACCTAATTGGAGTTTACCCTTTGAACTAATGTGTGATGCTAGTGATGTTGCAATGGGGGCGGTGTTGGGTCAACGGGTTAACAAAATGTTCCATCCCGTGTATTATGCAAGTAAGACTATGAATAAAGCTCAACGAAATTACACGGTGACGTAGAAGGAGTTATTGGCCATTGTATTTGCCATGGAGAAATTTAGACCATATCTTATGGGGGCCAAGGTGATTTTGCACACGGACCATGTCGCCCTTAGGTATTTGATGACCAAGAAGGATTTCCAAGGCGAGATTGATGAGATGGGTGGTACTCCTTCAAGAATTTGACCTAGAAATAGTGGACCGGAAGGGAAGTGTCCCGGTTGGAGGAAGAAGGGAGGCCATGTGACGACCTTGAGATAAATGATACATTCCCCGACGAGCAACTTTTTTCTGTGTCAATGTGTGACATGCCATGGTTCGCGGACATCGCCAACTTCATTATGACCGGGATTGTCCCGTGTGAGCTCTCTTCCAACCAAAGAAAGAAACTCAAATGGGATAGTTTGGATTTTTATTGGGATGATCCGTACTTGTTTAAAATTTACACGGATGGTGTTATTCGAAGATGTGTCCCGGAAGGTGAACAATTGAGCATATTGGAGGCTTGTCACTCCTCCCCCTATGGTGGCCATCATGGAGGGGTGAGGACGGCTTCAAAGGTCTTGAGTTGTGGTTTCCATTGGCCGACTTTGTTTAAAGATGCTAGTGACTTGGTAAAGAGATGTGATGCATGCCAAAGAGCCGGCGAAATTTCAAAAAGGGATGAGATGCCTCTCAATACGATTCTCGAGGTGGATATTTTTGATGTTTGGGGCATCGATTTCATGGGTCCTTTCGTGAGCTCTTGTGGGAACACTTATATTCTCGTGGCGGTGGACTATGTCTCAAAGTGGGTTGAAGCCGTGGCTTTACCCAACAATGAAGCCCGAAGTGTTGTGGCATTTTTGAAAAAGAGTATCTTCACAAGGTTTGGGACACCCCAGGCAATCATTAGTGATGGTGGTTCGCACTTTTGTAATAGGGCTTTTGATACTTGCTCTCCAAGTATAGTGTAAACCATAAATCTCTACACCTTACCATCCGCAATCAAGTGGCCAAGTCGAAGTATCAAATAGAGAAATCAAGAGCATCTTGTCCAAAACTGTCAATGCAAATTGGACCGATTGGTGCAAAAAGCTAGATGATGCTCTATGGGCCTACCGGACCGCACACAAGACCCCAATTGGTATGTCTCCGTACCGGTTGGTATTTGGGAAAGCATGTCACCTACCGGTGGAATGGGAGCATAAGGCTATGTGGTCCTTGAGGAAGCTTAATCTTGAATGGGATGTTGCAGCCAATCTTCGTGTTGAGCAACTAAATGAACTTGATGAATTCCGGTTCCATGCATACACTAGTTCGTCCTTGTATAAGGACAAGATGAAGTACTTACATGCAAATATGCTCGTGGAAAGGAGTTCAAGGTTGGTGATTTAGTTCTTCTTTTCAACTCCCGGTTACGTCTGTTTCCGGGAAAGCTCAAATCAAAGTGGAGTGGGCCATTTGAAGTTGTATTCGTGACCCCATTTGGTGCTCTTGATCTAAGGAACAAGAATGGTGAAATATTCAGAGTCAATGGACATCGTGTGAAGCATTATCTTGGGAAGATTGATGATAGCCATGTGGTGGTTGTGGTTCATTTCAAATGATGTAATGGTAACCCGCGTCGTGCTGCGACATTAAATCAGGCGCTTCTTGGGAGGCAACCCATGACTTTTTCTTTCTATTTGATTTTCTTTGTAGTTTAGGATTTTTGAGATAATTGGTTGTAAGATGTTGCAGGGATTGTGTTTATGCAGTGCAAAACAAGTTGGAACAAATTGAACAGTCTCTGAAGTTTGCCAGTGCGGCCGCGGTGCACTTTGTGCGGTCCGCACTGGCATGGTCCTAATGTGGTACTCTCTGAAGTTTTTCACTGCGGCCGCATTCCATTTAGTGCGGACCGCGGTGGGCCTCCGTGGCCGCGGTTGACTTTTGGGCGGTCCGCAGAGGCTGCCTACTGAAACTTCACTTGAACAAATCCAGCGCGGTCCGCGGTCGCTTTTGTACGGCCGCGCTAGTAGGTGAGAATGGGTCCCACGGTTTGTCTATAAATAGACCCCATGGGTCACCTTTTACCCTTTTCGACCCCTAAACTCTCAGCGCGCCTAAAAGTTACTGTTCATTCCTTTCTGAGCCCGAAAATTCTTGCTTGCTTGGATTAATTGCATACATTCTTCGAAACTCTGGTAACATTTCATGCATCTCTCATTGATTACTTTTATATTTTCATTTTATTTGCTTCCCCAGTACTTTTTAGCTTCTTCTTTCTTCTTGTAGTTTTTTACTTTTTCATTCATTTGTTAACTTAGGGTAATTTACGTGCTGAGTTTGTGTGTGGGCTTTAATAATGGTTGGGTAGATTGAGTAGGGACACCGTAGGATGAACACTTGAACAAAAATGCAAAAAAAATTGGAAACCCTAAATTGGTGCCCTACCTTGGCACCCTTCGCGGACCGCGGTCACATATGTGCGGTCCGCGGTGCTTGTGTTCTGAAACTTGATTGATGCCCAGCGCGGCCGCATTGCACTTTATGCGGTCCGTGCTGGCCCACCATGGCCGCGACCCCATTTTGTGCGGACCGCGGTGGGGAGATTCAGAGAGCTTTTATCGTGGGTCTTTGCCCAACGCGGACTGCGGTCGCCTTTGCGCGGTCCGCGATGCCTCCAATGCGGTCGCACTCTCTTTTGTGCGGGCCACGGTGCTGTATTCTGCAACTGTGTTCTGCAGCTGTGTCTGCAATCCTATAGTGGTTGTCTGCAATCTAATTCATACATCTGTTTCACTGCCTGTGCTTAAACTAACAATGTTAGATGTGTGTGTCTGCAGATAATGGTTAAACAAAGAGGCAGCAAGGAATCACAACAACCTGGGAGAGGTGGTTCCTCCCGAGGGGGTAAAGGCAAGAGAGTAGCAAAACTCACTCCCCAGGCTCGAGAGAACATAAAGAAGACCCGAAAACTGATAAAAGCTGCTGATAGGGCTGCTTCTCATTCCTCGGGGAGTGAGTATGTGCCATCCAAAGACATCTCCTCAGACTCAATCCCGACTCACATAACCAGCCCCTTCCAACTAATTGATACCCTTCCAGCATCACCTACTATCAAGAGGCCGGTAAACGTAGTTTCTGATTCATCTGACGAGTCTGAAGCCGGTAGTGGGAACTACTCCACCTCCCCCACAGCTTCATTATCTGGGGAGAGTGCAGGCGGAGATGAGGGTGGTGAGCCTCAGGTTGGGGGAATAGCCCGAACTAGGAAAGCTGAAGAATGGGAAGATAGATTTGTGAGCCAAGTGGCTTACCATAAATTTAGCGAGTGGTGGCCCGTGAGGCATTTAATACCGGAGAGAAGTTTTATCATCAAAGACTTGCTACCCCACAACCCTAATGTGCTAAGACAATTCCAAACTAGATCGGGCTTGGAGATATTTCCGGAGAAGTGTGTTGATGCTAATGAGCATATGGTAAGGGAATTCTACTGTAATGTGGCTCACATTGTCAAGGGGTCCAAGGTGACCAAGGTCCGAGACAAAAAGGTGTTGTTCGACGGAAAGTCCCTTAATGAATATTTGGGCTTCAGAGACGAAGATGAGTCTCTCTATTTGGCCAAGTTGGAAATGGGGGAGGCAGTCCGTCCATGGTTGGCTTCATACCTAGAATCCCAGGTACCACTCCTGCGTGGTTGACTGGTGGAGTTAAAATACTTAGGGGGACCCTAAATTTTGAGGCTAGGGGTTGGGAGACTTTCGTTTGTAGTAGGTTGGACCCGACTTCACATGACCAGACTCTCCCTCTCACCCGGGCGGTATTGGTTGCATCGATCATGGTAGGCTACCCCATCAATGTGTGGAATGTGATGTCCCGCATCATCTCTCTCGTGGGTGCGGAAGCTAACCGGAACTATCCTTTCCCCAACACTCTCTCAATGTATTTCCGGGACTTACAGGTGGAAAAGAAGCGGTATGATGTTAAGGCAAAGCCGGTTGCTCCGTTTTCATGGTACAGTTTGAGGGGGCTAGACAACCCCAAGGACAAGTCCTACAAGCCTCCTGCCACTACTTCTGCTTCTGCTCCAACTGGCCAGTCTGAAGAGCCAGTTGTGACAGAGGCCACTGCTGAGCCTACCCCTGACTTGCCTCCAGGACCTTCTGTTTCAGCTGACTTGCCTCCAGGACCCTCTACTTCAGCTGGCCCGGGGATCCCATCTTCCAGGAAGCATCCCATCACTGCCTATCAGCTGAGCCAGGCACTTTATAGCATGAACAACTGGATGTCAGCTGCGACATCCAAGTTGTCTACTCTATCTTCCACTATTGAGGCTCAGTTTGGACCACATATAGCTCAGATCCCTCAGTCCATTAATGACACACTGAAGAAGATCCTGGAGAACCAGGAAAAGATGATGAAGACACAGGATGCCTTGTCTAAGGCAGTGGAGTCTCAAGGCAAAGCTTTGAAGCAGCTTGCCCGAGAGCACAAGAAGATGAGGAAATCACGGGCTTCCAAGGAGTCTGTGAAGGAGCTCAGAGCTGATGTGGACAAGCTATTGGCGAACCAGATGNAAGCCGGTTGCACCGTTTTCATGGTACAGTTTGAGGGGACCAGACAACCCCAAGGACAAGTCTTACAAGCCTCCCGCCACTACTTCTGCTTCTGCTCCAACTGGCCAGTCTGACGAGCCAGTTGTGACAGAGGCCACTGCTGAGCCTACCCCTGACTTGCCTCCAGGACCTTCTACTTCAGCTGACTTGCCTCCAGGACCCTCTACTTCAGCTGGCCCGGGGGTTCCATCTTCCCGGAAGTATCCCATCACTGCCCATCAGTTGAGCCAGACATTGGCCAGTTTGAACAACTGGATGTCAGCTGCGACATCCAAGTTGTCTACATTATCTTCCACCATTGAGACCCAGTTAGCACCTCAGCCAGCTCAGATTCCTCAGTCCATTGAGGACACTTTGAAGAAGCTCCTGGAGAACCAGGAAAAGATTATGAAGACACAGGATGCCTTATCTAAGGCGGTGAAGTCTCAGGGCAAGGCTTTTAAGCAGCTTGCTCGGGAGCACAAGAAAATAAGGAAATCACGGGCTTCCAAGGAGTCTGTGAAACAGCTCAGGACAGATGTGGACAAGCTATTGGTAGACCAGATGCCTCTAGACTTGCTATTCGGGGACCCAGCCCCAGCAGCAGCACCAGTAGCAGAGCCAGAGTAGGAGCAGACTCAGAGGCTTCCCAGGAAGAAGAGGAAGATCCCTAGGGCAGTCGGTGCTGTCATCCAGTTGGCAGACCCACAGGAGGTCTCCTCCAGTTTGCCACATGATGCACCTAACATCCAGCCAGTCCAGGAACAGGCCCCAGTCCCCGCAGCTGAGCAGCAGGAGACCGGGAACTAGTCTGAGGTTCCCACACATACAGAGGACCCGGGGACCACTGATGATCCCATGCAGACGGACCAGGCCTAGGAAGCTCCTATATCCTTTCTTTATGACTTTTGATGTTTATTTTGATAGTTAGCATTGGCGACAATGCCAGCTTTTATTCGTGGGGGTGCGCCCTACTTTTTTTGTTTTATCTAGATGACTGTATATATTTGACTTAGTTTATGTTTCTGTGATTTTCTATTTTGGTCTGTATATAACTTTACATTTAGCTACTTTTATCGTACTTTTTATTCTCTCTTTGATCTGTCTATAAAGTTACATTTTTGTACATATTCATCCCCCGTTGTATATTCTAAGCCCCTATTGTAAATATTCATTCTATTTTCTATTTTCGTATTTTCGTAAAAAAATTTCATTTTTAAGCTTCGTAGTTAGGCTCGCAGCCCTTTGTTTTGTTTTTGGCGTTTTCAATAAGCCCTTGGTTTTCTTAATGCCACGGTTCTTTCCAAGGGTGGAGTATTGTGTGAACCGGGTGGCTCTTCCCGGTGATGGATGGCGTGACAACCTTCTTAAAGTCTGTTTTTTTTGCTTTTTCTTTTGTTTTTAGTAGTTTTTAGTTAAGGGTACTCCAAGCATAGCTTCACTTGGGCCTAACACATTTGCCTTTGATCCCATGGTCAAAGACAAGTGGTTGTGTTTAGGATGGTGAAAGTAGTGACCTTGAGCAATCCTTGAGTGTGTGTGGTGAGAAATTGAATTATGAGTCCAAGTCCCGAGCCAATAGTCTAGAACTTGCCCTGAATGTTTGTTGAGGCGAAATCTTGAGTGAAATTCGGCTTGAGAAGTGATTTTAGGCTCTCCTTGATCCAAATGATAAGTTGAACAAATCCATAGCCTACCAATAAGATAATCCCTAGCTAACCCCTTTTGAGCCTTAAACCTTTTTCTTTCAAGAACCAATGCTACAAGCCTATACCCATTCTAAATTCTACCCTCTCTTGGCACCCACATCTTCCCTTGAGTAATGGCAAAGTCTAAGTTTGGGGGGAGAGACAAGAAAGGAAACAAAGGGGTAAAAGGTACCAAAGCAAAAGAAAAGGAAGGCAATGAAAAAGAAAGAAAAGAAAAAGACAAAAAGAAAGCCAAATGTGAACAAGAATAAAAAGGGATTCAAGGAAAACAAAAGTGAAAAATGTGTGGAAAAAGTAGAAAAAGGAGAAATATTTTTGAATTGCATAAGAAAGAGTGACAATGTGTCTCTCTAACCCCTTGGAAGAGGTGAAATGACTCAAAGTGTCAAGTAAATTGTGCCAAATGAATCAAAAGAAGTGCTTAAGGGAAGGTTGAACCCACTTGAACAAAAACATATCCTACCCTTACCCAAAAGCCTTTACATTGACTCCACAAAAGCCTTATAAGATCTTGAGTTCGATGACGCTCGCATTAGTGGATACTTACATGAGGGTCAAGCATATGGTACTTAGAGCCGGACTTGTGATATTTCCTTGAGAGAGACGAGCGAACTCCCATTAACCTCGGTTTGTGTGCTATTACTCTAAAAGGGTGAGGTTTGCTTAGGGAGAGTTGAGGATGTATGAGTTTAGGTCCCACAGCGACTAAAGTAATTGAGAGAGTTCTTTGATGTAATGAGTCAATCCTTGATGCTCTTGTGTCACACTTGATCCATAGTTTTCAAGGTTTAAATGTTGTTAATGATCCATTTGTATTGAGGGCAATTGTTAGTCCCAATTGATGCTTGTTGAGGTTACTTTAGGATAGCTAGAATTACTTGAATTTTCCTTTAGGGGGTGGGTCTTATTTTGTTGGCTTGAGGACAAACAAAGGTTTAAGTTTGGGGGAGTTGATAAGTTAGGATTTTAACATGTTTTATGCCTCTACTTGCTTGTGCTTTGGTTATAAATCGCTACAAAATAGTCCCAAAATGCTCACAGGTTGTGCTTGTTTGCAGGTTTGATCGACAAAGTGACGAAATGTCAAAGATCGGCTCAAAAAGGAGTGAAACCTGCTCAAGTATCAAAGACCAAGAAATCAAAGGGAAGAAGGCCGAGTGCGGACCGCACAAACATGCAGCCGCACTAGGAGATTTAGAGAGTTGGCATTTTGGACTCAAGGGAAACGCAGCCGCGGTACATCTTACGCGGCCCGCGATCAGGGCTCCGCGGCCGCACTACCCTTTTGTGCGGTCCGCGGTCATGAGATTCAGAGAGCCACCATTTTTTCCAAACAATGCCATGCGGTCCGCGATCGTTATTGTGCGGACCGCGCCAACTCTCTCAGCGGCCGCGGTCAATTTTGTGCGGTCCGCGGAGTCCAACTTCAGAGAAGCAGAAATGTGAAGTCCAAGAGCCAGTGCGGCCGCGGTCCTTTTTGTGCGGCCCGCACTGACCCCGCAGGGGTATTTTTGTCCAGTTTTTCCAGCCTAGTATAAATAGAACATTTTGCTATTTTTAGGTAAGTTTTGATATCCCAGACTTAGCTGCGCTCGTGAGACTCGGTTTTGTAGCCATTTTTGGCACTTTAGCTTTAATCTTACGATAGATTCTTGTGATTTCTTTTTAGTACTTAATTAATATGTTTAGTTCTTCATCTATTTCTTCATTTTTTCTTTCAAGCATGAGTAGCTAAACCCATTAGCTAGGGTTGTGGCTCAACCCTAGTGTGTGTAATTGATGGGTGTTGCCATCTAGGGTTAGATTGATTATGGGTTTCTGCTATTTGGCTTGATTTTATGTTTTTATTTAAGAATTGGTGGTTGCAAACACTGATTCAAGCTTTGTGGGTTTGACTCTTCTTGAGAAAGAGAGTTTATGACCCCAAAATTGACCCAACAAGGAATTGGGATGGACTCATGAGAAATGATAGTCCCAATTAACGGGTTAAATCTCGAGAGAGTAATCACCCTACTTGAACCCTAGTTGCTTGATCTTATTGGCCTACCCAATTGGTTTCGAGAGAGTCAATTGGGAAAAATCACTCTCTCTACCGAGAGGTGTGAGAGTGGGTACAATTGTGCAACGGTTATAGCATAAGCCCCAAATATGTCAATCTATCTTTAGTAACATCTACCCGTCAATTAGCCACCTAGGTAATGCCACGACCCTAGTATCTTTCTTCCCATTAGATACAACTTTGCAATATTCTAGTAGCATAATTTAGCATTAATCATTAGTTTTATCATAGTAGTTATAAAATCAAAAAAACCAAGAATGTTTGAAGTGACATTAGGAGCACAAACACATCTCTAGACTAGACAGAAAATCCAACTCCACTACTAGCTCCCTGTGGAAATAGATCCCGACCACTATTCGGGTAAAAGCTATTGTGACCCGCTCTTCCTACCTTGGTGTAGCGTCAAGTTGGCAGCGATCAGGTACAACCTTCAACAAACCAAGGGCTCCTGAGAAACAGACCAATGAGGGTTGCTACAAGTATAGTAAGACTGATCACATGATCAAGAATTGTCCTCAATGGGAAATTGAGTGGAAAAAGGAAAGGGCTGAACGAAGGAACAGGAAGAAGGAACAGGTTCAACCAAAAAGGAACAAAGGTTCAACAAAGGCTATGGTTGCTGCCTGGGGAGAAACATCAGATGAGGACTCAAAAGATGAAGCTGGAGATGAACAAGCGCTTATGGCCATTGGAGGATCAGATGATGAACAAGAGGTAAGTATTCTTCATCTCAAGGACAAGATTAAATTCCTATCTAAAGAAAGGTTGTCTGAGCTACTGCTAGACTTCATTGATGAGTCTGAGATAATTAACAATGAGAAGGAAGAACTGTCTAGGGAATGTGTAATCCTAAAAGCCAAGTGCAAAAATCTAGAATCTAGGGCTAATGAGAGTGAAAGTAAAAATGCTGAGTTTAAGAACTAGGTTCTTGAACTTGACACTAGTGTCCTAGAACTTAGGTCTGAGAACTTAAAACTGAAGTAAGGAACAGGAAAGAAGAAAGCTGATCACACACATCACCCAAGAAGAAAACTTAGGAAAATGAAGGATGAGCTATACAGAAATGATGAGCAGATAAGAGTACTAAAAGAAGATCTAGGGAAGGTAAAACATGAACTAGACAGAACTTGCAAATGGAACAAGGATTCTGATGCACTCTCTTGGTTACAAGAACATCACAGTAGCAACAAAAGAGGACTTGGTTATGGGACACAAGCACCTAAGTGGGATCCTAAAAGCAAGTACCTCACTCTTCCTGAGAACAAAATCTGCACACACTGTGGCAAGACTGGCCATTACAAAAATGAATGTAATGCAAAAGAAAAGGCCAGTCAAAGAAAAAACTTTTGTTCAAGAAAAAAATAGGCTGCCTGGGTGGGCTAGAAGGAATCTGATTTACCCTTTTGCCTATAGAAAGGGACCCAAATTATTTTGGGTTCCTAAGACTAACCCCTATTTTCTTTTTGCAGGTCCAAGTGAAGGGAAGTAGCCAAATATGGTACATGGATAGTGGCTGTTCAAAACATATGACTGGAAGCAAGAACCAGTTCCTTTCACTTGAGGAATTAAAGGGAGGTAATGTCTCCTTTGGAAATGGGAAGAAAGGTGAGATTATTGGGGTTGGAAAGGTAGGTAAGACAGACTCTCACTCCATTGGGAATGTCTACTTGATAGATGGCTTGAAATACAGCCTGATCAGTGTGTCACAATTGTGTGACATAGGTAACCTTGTAGCATTCACCTCTACTAAATGCTTTGTGATTAACCTGACCACTGACAAGATTGTTTTGCAGGGAAAAAGAGTTAACAATATTTACATTATATATTTGTCAACTCTTTCTGAAAATGAACTAACCTGCCTAAGTGTGCTGGATAATGATCCCCTCCTGTGGCACAAAAGACTTGGTCATGCCAGTCTGAATCAGCTAAACAAATTAGTCTCCAAGGACTTGGTGATAGGGTTACCCAACATCAAGTTCAAAGAAGACAAAGTTTGTGAGGCATGTGCAAGGGGGAAGCAGGTAAGATCATCCTTCAAAAGCAAGAAGATGGTAAGCACAACCAAGTCGTTGGAACTGGTCCATATGGATCTCTGTGGTCCAATGAGAACCATGAGTACAGGTGTAAAGGAATATGTAATGGTACTTGTTGATGATTATTCTAGATTTACCTGGGTTCTATTTCTAACATCTAAAGATGAAGCATTTGACATATTTACTGCCTTTGTTAGAAAAAATCAGAAACAATTAGGAAATCAACTTGCATCCATTAGGTCTGATCATGGAACTAAATTTGAAAATGCTAAGTTTGCTGAATTCTGTGATGAAAATAGTATAGATCATAATTTCTCTGCCCCTAGGACTCCTCAACAAAATGGAGTAGTTGAAAGAAAGAACAGGACTCTTGAAGACATGGCTAGGACTATGCTTTTTTCTAGTAAGCTGCCCCATAGCTTCTGGGCAGAGGCTGTAAACACTGCATGTTACATTATCAATAGATGCATGACTAGACCTCTTGTAGAGAAGACTCCCTATGAGTTACTTAAAGGGAGAAAACCAAATATATCTCATCTTAGGGCATTTGGATGCAAGTGCTTTGTGCACAATAATGGAAAAGACTCCCTGGGTAAGTTTGATCCCAGAAGTAATGAGGGAGTATTCTTGGGATATTCTTCACATAGCAAAGCATATAAAATGTTCAATAAAAGAACTTTATGTGTAGAAGAAAGTGTACATGTAGTATTTGATAAAACTAACATTCTTTCTGAGAGACAGGAACATGAAGATGAAGCCATTGGATTGGTAAAGGATTTGACTGAAGCCTCAGCACAAGTCAAAGTGGCACCAAAAGAAGGAACAGGTGATGGAACAGGTTCTTCCATCCAGGGCAACCTGACAGGGGGAACTTGTCAAAGAGGAATTGAAATAAATCCCCTAAAAGAACCTGTTCATGACCCTGTTCCTCAGCAACAGATCATGGGAGAAGCATCTAGTAGAAACCAGTTGGTTGTGAAACCTCACAAGTATCAAAGTTCTCATCCCATTGAGAACATTATCACTGATCCAACATCTGGAGTCAAAACTAGATCACAACTGAAGAATTTGTGTGCCTTTGATGCCTTTTTATCTCTTATTGAACCTAAAAATGTTGTTGAAGCTTTGCAGGATGCAGATTGGGTCAATGCAATGCAAGATGAACTCAATCAGTTTGAGAGAAGTCAAGTTTGGCATCTAGTTCCAAGGCCCAAGGATAGATCAGTTATTGGTACAAAATGGGTCTTTAGAAACAAACTTGATGAAGATGGAACTGTTACAAGAAACAAGGCAAGACTGGTGGTCCAAGGTTACAGCCAAGAGGAGGGCATAGATTATGATGAGACTTTTGCTCCAGTTGCAAGACTAGAGGCAATCAGACTTCTCATAGCCTTTGCAGCACACATGGAATTCACTCTTCATCAGATGGATGTCAAAAGTGCCTTCCTGAATGGCTACCTGAAAGAAGAAGTGTTTGTGAAACAACCTCCAGGGTTTGAGAGCAAGGAATGTCCTGAGCATGTGTACAAGCTAGACAAGGCTCTCTATGGACTCAAGCAGGCCCCAAGAGCATGGTATGAACGACTGTCCAAATTCCTGCTTGAACATGGCTACAAAAGAGGTAAAATTGACAGTACCTTATTCTTAAGGGAAAAAGGTAAGGATCTCCTTGTGGTACAAATATATATTGATGACATAATCTTTGGGGCCACCACTGATAAGCTAAATAAGGACTTTGCAAAACTAATAGGGAGTGAGTTTGAAATGAGCATGATGGGTGAGCTTAACTTCTTCTTAGGCTTACAGATCAAACAAAGTCCAAATGGAACCATGATCCTTCAGCAGAAGTATGCAAAGGAGCAAATCAAAAAGTTTAAAATGGAAGAATCTAAAGAAATAGACACACCCATTGCAACTGCCACTAAATTAGATGTTGATGAACCTGGTTCATCAGTTGATCAAAAGTTGTATAGGGGTATGATTGGTTCACTCTTGTATCTTACTGCTAGTAGACCTGACATTGTTTTCAGTGTAGGGCTTTGTGCTCGTTTTCAAGCTAATCCAAAAGAGTCTTACTTGACTGCTGTCAAGAGGATACTAAGATATCTGGAAGGCACCACTGATCTGTGTCTTTGGTACCCCAAAGGTAGTAATTTCAATCTAGTAGGATATGTTGATGCTGATTATGCAGGTTTTCTAGTGGATAGGAAGAGCACCTTAGGTATGGCACACTTCCTTGGTTCATGTCTTGTGTCATGGGCTACTAAGAAGCAAAATTCAGTGGCCTTGTCTACTGCTAAGCTGAATATGTTGTTGCTGCATCTTGTTGTGCTCAATTCCTATGGATCAAAATGCAGTTGGTAGATTTTGGAATTGATGTTGGTTGCATTCCTATATTCTGTGATAACACTAGTGCTATAAGTATGACAAAGAACCCTGTTCATCATAAGAGGACTAAGCACATAGATGTTAGGCACCACTTCTTAAGATATAACTATGAGAAAGGATTGATCTCTATAGATTTTTGTGCTACTGATAAACAAATTGCTGACATCTTCACTAAAGTACTGAGTAGAGAAAACATTGAGAGGAACAGGTTGGAATTAGGGATGATTACGATCACCTAATAGGCCAAGTTCAGAATGCACAATGAAAAAAAAATTTGGCTAGGAATTCTGAACTTGTGTAAATATCTAGATTAATTTTTACTCAGCTTCATACTTTAATTAGTATACTCCTGTGACATGTGTTTATATGACTCACTGATCTCTTATAAAATTTTCTCTATTATGGTATTTGAGGCATGTTCAAGAGCATTTTAAATGAAGAACCTGGTTCATCAGTATGGGCTCATATGAAAGCTCAGGTATGTTTTCTATACTCTACACAATTAGAAAGATTAACGTTCAATCATGAGCAGAAGTCCTATAGTTTTCGAATTTCTAGAAAATTCTATTCGTTGGCATTGAACCAGTTCCGTCCCTCTAGAATTCTAAACCGTAATTTTTGCCTAAAATCTAGGGAAGCCGAATTGATCATTTAAATTCTGGACTTTCAGTTTGATTAGACTCTATTTGACCCTTGGAAAAGCTACCGTTACTTAATTAATGTCTAATTCTCTTTAAATACACACCACATCTCCAGCCTTTTTCATTATTCTAAAACCGTCAAAAATTCTTCTTCAATTCAATTTTCCCTCTTCTCCAAAATTTCCAAATTCTTTTAAGAAACGAACAATCATGTCTAACCCACAAGATCATCCTGGCACTCCTCCACCACCATCACCCTCAAATTCATCCTCATCTACTCCACCCAGTGTATCTCCAAAACCTAGGTTCGAAGGCAGAAAATGCTTGCTCGAAAAACTGTAGCATCTGGGGCTCCGAGGAAGGTTTTAAATGAAAGGTTGAAAGATAGCCAAGTAA
>NC_031997.1:8710946-8731259 GCF_001879085.1 Nicotiana attenuata | reverse complement strand
GACTGCCTCTGTACAATAAACCAGCATGTAAGGAGTTGCTCCGGTCGATGTACGAACCGTGGTGCGGTATCCCAGTAAGGCAAATGATAACTTCTCATGCCATTGTTTGTGGCTTTCGACCATCTTTCTTAATATCTTCTTGATATTCTTGTTGGCTGCTTCTACAGTTCCATTCATCTGAGGCCTGTAGGTTGTAGAGTTCTTGTGTTTGATCTTGAATGCCTCACACATGGCTTTCATCAGGTCACTATTGAGATTGGAACCATTATCGGTGATGATTGATTCCGGAATTCCGAATCGGCAAACAATACGGTCACGGACGAAATCCGCCACAACTTTCTTAGTCACTGCCTTGTATGACGCTGCTTCAACCCATTTAGTGAAATAATCGATTGCCACCAGGATAAACCTGTGCCCGTTTGATGCGGCAGGCTCGATAGGTCCAATGACGTCCATTCCCCAGGCGGCGAATGGCCATGGTGAGCTTGTTGCAGTAAGCTCGTTTGGAGGCACCTTTATCATATCTGCATGTATCTGACAGTGATGGCACTTGCGAACATACTGGATACAGTCTGTTTCCGTAGTCATCCAGAAATAGCCTGCTCGGAGTATCTTCTTTGCTAAGACAAAAACCATTCATGTGCGGCCCGCAGGTCCCTGCATGCACTTCGTCCAATAGTCTGGATGCTTCTTTTGCTTCGACACACCTTAGTAAACCTAAGTCGGGAGTCCTCCTGTACAGATTCCCCCACTGTTGGATAATCTCCGAAGTGTGCGCTTTTGAGTAGCGTTGGAAAGTTCTGGATATTCTCCTGTTGTCAAGTACTTCTTGATGTCATGGAACCATGGTTTTCCGTCTGCTTCTTCCTCAGCGTGAGCACAATAAGCTGGCTGATCATAAATCTTTACTGGGATGGGATCAATGAAATTCGTGTTTGGATGTTGGATCATGGATGGCAAAGTAGCCAATGCGTCAGCGAACTCGTTCTGGACTCTGGGGACATGCTGAAATTCCGTCTTTGTGAATCTTTTCCTTAATATGTGATGCAAGTAGGGGAGTATCTTAGAGTTCTTGGTTGCCCACTCTTCTCGAACTTGATGTATGAGCAAGTCTGAATCCCCGATCACTAGCAACTCCTGAATGTTCATGTCAATGGCCATCTTGAGCCCCAGGATGCAAGCTTCATATTCAGCCATATTATCTGTGCAAGGGAACCTGAGCTTGGCGGATACCGGGTAATGCTGGCCGGTTTCTGATACTAGGACTGCTCTTATGCCAACTCCTTTGAAATTTGCGGCTCCGTCAAAAAACAACCTCCAACCATCGTAGGATTCTGCAATATCTTCTCCTACAAAGGACACTTCTTCATCAGGAAAATACTTTTTCAGGGGTTCGTATTCTCCGCCGACGGGATTCTCGGCGAGGTGATCTACTATGGCTTTCCCCTTGACTGCTTTCTGAGCCACGTAAACTATGTCGAATTCACTCAGCAAGATTTGCCACTTGGCGAGCTTGCTAGTGGGCATGGGCTTCTAAAAGATGTACTTCAGCGGGTCCATCCTGGATATGAGATAAGTAGTGTAGGCACAGAAATAATGCCTCAATTTCTGAGCTACCCAAGTCAGAGCACAACAGGTGCGCTCCAATAAAGAATACCGGGCCTCGTACGGGGTGAACTTCTTACTGAGATAGTAGATGGCTTGATCCATCCTCCCCGTTTCATCATGCTGTCCCAGAACACAACCGAATGCTCCATCCAAAACTGCAAGATAAAGTAATAGAGGCTTTCCTGGCTCGGGCAGAACCAAGACTGGCGGCGTTGACAGGTATTCCTTGATTCTGTCAAAGGCTTTCTGACAATCGTCAGTCCACTTAGTAGCAGCATCTTTCTTCAACATCTTAAAGATGGGTTCACAAATGACTGTGGACTGAGCTATAAACCGGCTGATATAGTTGAGTCTTCCCAAGAAACTCATCACGTCCTTCTTGTTCTTTGGCGGTGGCAATTCTTGAATGGATTTGACTTTTGATGGGTCCAATCTATTCCTCGACGACTCACAATGAAACCTAGTAATTTTCCAGCAGGAACCCCGAATGCACACTTGGCGGGATTCAGTTTCAGATTGTACTTCCTCAATCTATTGAAGAATTTTCTCATGTTTTCCATATGATCAATGGCCTTCTTGGATTTGATGATGACATCGTCCACCTATACTTCAATCTCCTTGTGTATCATGTCGTGAAAGATAGTAGTCATGGCTCTCATATAGGTGGTGCCAGCATTCTTCAACCCAAATGGCATCATTTTGTAACAATACATTCCCCACGGCGTGAAGAAAGCCGTTTTCTCTGCATCTTCCTCATCCATCCATATCTGATGATATCCGGCTAAACAATCAACAAAGGACTGCAACTCATGCTTGGTGCAGTTGTCGATAAGAATGTGTATGTTCGGCAAGGGGAAGTCATCGTTGGGACTGGCCCGGTTAAGATCCCGGTAGTCGACACAAACTCTAACTTTCCCATCTTTCTTTGGTACTGGCACGATATTTGCTAACCATGTTGGATATTCCACTACCCTGAGAACCTTGGCTTTGACTTGCTTAGTAACCTCTTCTTTGGTTTTCAAACTCATGTCGTCTTTGAATTTCCTGAGCTTCTGTTTTACCGGCGGACAGGTTGGATCTGTTGGCAGTTTGTGAGCTACAATGGACGGGCTGAGACCAGTCATATCATCATACGACCGGGCGAATATGTCTTCATATTCCCTTAAAAATTCCGTATATTCTTCTTATTCTGATGGTGATAGGTGAACACTGATGCGAGTTTCTTTGACATTTTCTGTATCTCCCAAATTAACGACCTCAGTTTCTTCCAGGTTAGACTTAGGTTTATTCTCAAAATTCTCAACTTCTCTGACGACCTCTTCAGGTATCTCATCTTCGTCCGAGTCTATGTCCTTTTGTTGCGTTATTTCGTTGCAAGTCACAATCGTTGGTTCATCATCAAGGTAAGTAATAGTAGTGCTGTGTAAAAATAGAGTAAATGATGGAAAAATAATAAGAGCGAGATATATATGATAAACTGAAATGCTTTGATTAAATTGTTTGAAACATCGGAGCTCTTTTCGAAATTAAAGACAATGCGGAAAGGAAATCAACTAGTAAAGTAAGCTAAAAATGAGATGCATGGTGCTTTTGTTTAGCCTTGCTACCCCGAAGCCTTCCGGGCCCTGACGGTCCTAATTGGCCAATTGCTGAGGCGGTCTCCTCGGTTCACAGCTTGTATGGAAGGGCCTTCCTCCCCTTCCTCCTCGAAAAGAACACAGCAGTCTATATCATCATCCTCCAGAAACAGATTCTTCATGGCTGCCAATGCTTCGTCTTTCTCTGACCCGTATATAGTATCTGCCAGTTGGAAGGTCTGCTCCAGGCTAGGTATCGAAGCTCCAATGGATAGTAGGGGCCGCGCCATGGTGGCGACCAGTTCTGGAATTCTTCCCAAGTATAACCGTACCCTAAGCCAAATGTAGTACCATGCTTCTTTAGTTTGATGGGCTCAGTGATCCCCTGAACATTTTTACCGAGTCCCTTTCCACGCTCGTACCCACACCAATTCAGGATACTTTCGATCTTGTTGTCCCACCACTTATCCTTATCCACAGCGTTGACCCTTTCGATGTGGTGGTATGTTTCTCCGCCTATTCTCCTTCTGCCCCCGATCATCGGGATGGTCTGGCTACTATATATGGGGTTACTACCATCGCCATGAATAATCACCTCTTGGTGATTCCATTCGAACTTCACCGCCTGATGCAGGGTCGATGCTACGGCTCCAGCAGCGTGGATCCAGGGCCGTCCTAACAGCAGATTGTAGGATGCCGGGACATCTATTACTTGGAAGTCGACGTCGAACCTTGTTGGCCCCATTTGTAAGCATAGGCTGATTTCTCAGATAGTAGATCTCTGCGACCCATCGAAGGCCTTGACATTGATAGCCCCATCCTTGATCTCGTGCAGGCTCTTTGCCAAAGTTCTTAGAGTTATCAGCGGACAGATGTTAATGCTCGATCCTCCATCGATCAGGACTCTAGTGATGAAATAATCCTCGCATTGCACGGTGATGTGCAGTGCCTTGTTATGGCTCAGTCCTTCCGGTGGCAGCTCATCTTGGAAGGTGATTTTATGGCTCTCCAGCACTTGCCCTACCATATTCGCCATTTCACCCCCGATTATATTGTTGGGCACATAAGCTTCGCTCAGTATCTTCATCAGGGCATTCTTGTGAGCGTCAGAACTCTGTAGAAGAGCTAGGATAGAGATCTGTGCTGGTGTTTTGTTCAACTGCTCAACGACCGAGTACTCCTTAGCCTGTATTTTCCTCCAAAGATCGTCAGACCAGTTTCAACAGGCCGTCCCGAGGCTTGCTTACTGGACTCAGCTAAGTGTTCTGGGGTATAAATCCTCCATGTTCTGGTCATTCCTTGTGCGGCAATTGTTTCTCCTGTCTTGGTCTTTCCTTTCCTCCTAGCTTCGGCAGTGTAATCCCATGGTATAGCATTTGAGTGGAATGGTATTATGTCTGACATTGCCACAAAAATAGGTACCCTTGGGGGTAACACAACAACTTCAAAGGGTGCAGGTGCTTTTGGAACTCCAAATTCAACCTCAATTGGCCCGAGCGCCTTTGCAGAAGGAGGCGCTTCAAATTCGAGAGGTATAGACATGTTTACTTCATCGTCCCTGGAGGGCTGATTCTGCACAACAATTGGGTTAAGTGTAACTGCTGGTTTCATTGGTTCATCCTCCTCAGCAATCAAACCTATCGACCCTTTGTGGTCCTAATCATCTTTGATCTCGATCATGTGAATGTCTCCACCTTTGTGGTCAGGCAGAGGGTTGTTACGAACATTAGGAGGCTCCTTTGCTACTATGACCTTATTGTCGATCAGGGTTTGAATCTTGTCATTCAATAAGTGGCACTCGTCGAGGGTGTGTCCCTTCATGCCGGAATGGTATGCACAGGTCTTATTAGGGTTGACCCCCTAGGAAGGATTCTCTGGAGTTACGGCTGGGATAGGGGTGATGTAACCAGCAGTTTTAAGTCTCTCGTACAGCTGATAAATTGGTTCAGCGATGGCTGTGTATTGTCTGGGAGGTTTGCGGTTAAAATTTGGCCTGGGTCTAGGGAAATTTTGACGGGTGGGAGGTGATTGGTAGTGAGAGGGTTGAGCATTATAAGCTTGATAAACAGGTGCTGGTTGAGAGTATCTGGGTGAAGTGGGTTGGTATGTGAGAGGTGGAGAGGATTGGTAAATGGGAGGTGGATTTGGATAGGAGGGTGCGGGTGCTTGGTAATTCGGGATAGGCTGATATGTAAGTGGAGGTGATGGGTAGGTATGGTATTTTAGTGGTGATTTGGCTCCCTGTGCGACCATTACGGCACTCACATATTTCTTCTTGGACGTGCCACCGGACTGTAAAGCCTTATTGGTGGCCTGTAATGCTTCAAGATTAGTAACCATACCATTCTTAATGCCTTCTTCGATTCTTTCTCCCAGTTTGATGATATCGGAGAACTTCTGACCCTCGATTAGCATCAACCTCTCGTAATATTGGGGATCTTGAGCCCGGACGAAGAACCTGTTCATCTGTTCTTCTTGTAGGGCCGGCCTGACCTTTGCAGCTTCTGACCTCCAACGAGTAGCATACTCGCGGAATGTTCCGGTAGACTTCTTCTTCAAATTCTGGATGTAGAATACATCCGGTGCATTCTCTGTATTGAATCGGAATCTATCCATGAAATCCGAGGCCATGCCTACCCAGCTTGTCCATTTCTTGGGGTCCTGGCTGATGTACCAGGATAAAGCATCCCGCTTCAGACTTCTCATGAAGAGCTTCATACGGATCTTCTCATCCTTTCCAACTCCGACCAGCTTATCACAATATGTCCTCAGGTGGACCCTAGGATCTCCTGTTCCATCGAACATTTCAAACTTGGGAGGTTTTTACCCCTCCGGAAGTTCAACTTCTGGCTGAATGCAGAGGTATTCATAATTTAACCCCTCGATACCTTTGTTACCTTCCACGCCCTGAACTCGGCTGGTCAATTTCTTGAGTTCTGCTGTTAAGTTCCTGATAAGGGAGTCTTTGTCATCAGACTCAGGTGCACTTGAGATTGGTTGAGTATAATGGGGTACAGTATCCACGTAAATAGGAGTGTTGTGGAGATGGTCATTTGTGGTGTTCAGTGGCTCGGGAATGAGTAGTGGAGTGTTGTTCGGAGTGCGGCATGCATTGGAGTGTTTGGTATGAGTGAGTTGTATCTGTGGTTGTGGGGTGCTTTGTGGGGGTGCGGGGTTCTGGGTGTTGACATCAGGAGCGGTGAGAGAAAATGACAGGTTCTCCAAGTTCCGAACCTGCTCCAGTTCTTCTTGGAACTTTAATCATTTTTGCTCAAGTTGAGTAGCAGTTTCCTTAGCAACCGGGGTACCCTGAGGAACCTCAATTTCCTTTCTGGCGCTCGGATCTCCCATTCTACCTTTGCTCTTGTTCCGGATAGGACTCGGAGGAAGAGGAGGTGGAGGGCCCTTGGATCTTGTGGATGTGAGCACGTGATTTTTGCCCTATATGAATTACTCCCAGAAAATTCAAAACAAAATAATCTCTTTCAGTGTTGGCAATTTTGTGGATTTTCGTGGCAATTTTTCTGTTATTTGTTTGCATTTTGTCTGTGCATTATAATTAATGAAAAAAAATGTTGCATTTTTGCATTTAGGACTTAACTTTGCTTTTTTAAGAATTAATTATTAATTAGTTATTTTGAAAAAAGGGAAAATCACAAAAAAAAATAGTTTATTTTGCATTTTTGACCTTTTAGTTTTCGAATTTTATATTTTCTTTAATTTTGGAGAACGCAAAGAAGAGAAAAAAAAGGAAAAGAAAATGAAAAGCAAAATGGTTGTATTAATAGAGATCAATTGTTTGGGCCATTTCAGGTTAATTTTCCCAAGGCCAAATCAATTTCACCCATTACTTGGCTAAACCCAACCAAACCAGCCCAAAATCACCCGCCTCAGCCCAATCGCTGCCCCAAACGCCCCAACCCGCCTTCTGACCCGACCCGTCCCAATTATAACACAAAAATACCCAGAGCCCCAATCTCTCGAGCTCATGAGATACGCCTATTGTTCTTCTCCAAAACCACTGAATCCACACCCAAAGATTGCCAAAATTCAAGCGAGTGAGCCCTAATCTCGCCTCACGCGTTCCCCTCTCTCCTCGTCACCATATTTGTAACGATCTCTGACCGATTCTCTCGCCCCATCCCTTTTTCACGTGTTGGAAGCCTCTAGAAGGCATATTCTGGATGAATGTGGAGCGTGGGATTGATTTCGATTGATCCCAGCCCTTCATTCATCAGGTTTGTGCCTGATAAGTAGAGAGAATTTTGGAGATTTTCAGGACTCGGCGAACAAATTCAGAGAAAAAAGTTGAAAGGTTTCTGGAACAAAATTTGGAGAAAAGTAATAAGGCTTTCGATTATTTTCTGGTTTTCTGGATTCCGTTTTCCTTTTGAAGAGTTCTTTCAAAGTTCAAGAGAAACATATATACGATTTTTTTTGAAATCCGGATTTGAGTTCCTGGAGGATACAAATTGAAGTTCGAGCTCTGTTTCTACTGTTGTTCTGCTGAGTTGCTGCTAAATCTCGCTCGTATCCGAAGGCGAAAGGCGTACTATTAAGACTGTAATTATTAACAGGAGTTTGCAACTTCAGGTTTGAATCTCCTTTTCACTATGTAACTCTGTTTTTTTTTTAAGAAAATGTTCTTGAGATATGCATTCTGTCTCGAATGGTTCTATGATTGAATTTCCTTTTAAATGAATCCATTCTCAGTGGTGTGATGAATTTAAGTATGCTCAGTTAGTAAAAGTTGAATTTGAATGGTCGTTTTCTATGCCTTGAAAGTTTTAGCTGTTATTATGGTATTGAAGTATCTCGTGGGTTAAGGTTTTCTCGAGTTGAAATGGGTGATATGTTCGGCTTTATGATTGTTGAATGAGTCGGAATCATCGATGCATATTCACGTGGTTTTCTGTTTGGTTCTCTGATTTTCCAGTACGAGTACCTTTCAATGTTAGAATAAAGGGTCATAATCAAATTGGTAGAGTCGTATGCCTGATTGTCGATGTTTCAACTGGTTTGTTTTCTTATGAAAATACACAGCAACTTGTTCTTAGTTTCTTCAGTTATTAAAGGCTGAGCATATTGCATTAAGGAACTGAAGTTGAAGGTTTAAATTTGAAAGGGTCACTGTAATCTGCTGAAATGGATATGTATCTGGAATTCAATGTCATGTTCGGATCTTGTTTTGGCATCTGTTACTCACTTATAAGACAACTGATTAATTGTGTTGAAGTTTAGCTATTCTCATTCCTTCAAAACAGGATCTGGATTGAATTTCTTGGCTTTCTGTGTGCTGAAATTGATATATCCATGTGTTAAGATTCTTTGTTGTTATAAGATTTTGGTCAACTCATTCTTAAATTCGAAAGAAAAGTTGGTTGAAAGTCGCTCTCTTATCATGTTTTCATGAGACTTTTACTACTTGTATAGTGCTTTCGACTTCAAGGTGTGAGGTTTAATATGGTTGAGTCTGGATTACTGTGAGAACATCTTGTTTGGTTGTAATTCTGTGACAATTCAAATTTGGATTAATAAGCTTTTATCGTTGGAAATGATAGCATAATCTCATGAAGTTAGTTATGTTCAAGCAGCAAAAGAAATTGGCTCTTGCTTTCTTCTATTTGCCTCTAGTTGATCTTGCTTTTAAACTGATTGCTTGAAGCTGAAGTTTTAAGTTGAAATCGTCCAAGTGCTTTAATGACATGTCACAAATTCAGTTTGCACCCATACCTACTGTCGTCCAGCATTGCTTCCAATAGGGATTTTTGTTTTGTTCAAGTTTTCTTTCAGTGAAGTTATGCATAGACTACTCATGAACCAAACTCATTTTTGTTGATTCACCATGATGGTAGGATACGTTAGTTGTCCTGTGTTTCAATGGTATAAAGATGTCGGAACAGGTCTAGAAGTGATGTTTGTCAATGCTAAGTTAAGTGCTTAAATGGTAGTTGCTGATTTGTTGGCTTCAAGCTCGAGCCGTACGACTAAAAACTGATCCGAAATCTGCTTTGTTAAACCAATTTCTAGGCAGAATATTGTTGAAAAAATGAAGGAGGCATGTTGTTTAATGGTGTGGATACAAAGGCCTAAAATTAGTATAGCTCTTATATGCTTATTTTAATAAGCTTCAATCATGTGGTTGTCTAAATATGTTAGCATAAAATCGAAGCTCAGCATATGAGTATAGTCCACTTGGAAACATCAGATTGCTCTCTCTCTGTTGGAAATTCGAACAGAAGGTTTAAATGGAGGAATAGGTTGCGCAATGTGTTAACTGTCTGAATTTGAATCAGCATGACAATGTGTTTTCTCTGGCAACATTTCATGTTGAAAGCATCGATTTGGGGTCATTTATTCCTTGCCTGTGTGATGGTTGTTTTTCTATAGGAACTCGATCCTGAGTCCCTGCTTTGCCATTGGGCCCTCTTTTGGGTCCTAGTTCAAATCACTTAAAACTAGCAGTTCTATAACACTTGCCATGAGTTATTGGGCTCCCTCAGTCCATATTTGAAAAGGAAGTTGGAATTGAGGTGCGCCGTGCCAAATAAAAATCACAATTGCATGGCCCTCACTTTAATTAATCTTGTTTATCCTTAGAATTCGAGGCGTGCCGTTTAGCAAAATTCCATGGCCCTCGCAAAGTGCAAACGCGTAGTTGCTTTTGGCGCGTATTTTAATAACATTACCTTCTTAAACTCGGGTGCGCATTTATGTGACCCAAATCCAAATCTCAACGATATTAAAATATGTCAAAAACCACGGGTGCATTTATGTGACGTTGGTTCGAGACGTGTTTTGATAACGTTGCAATCCTTTTTAATTAATTATATAAAGGCGGTTAAAAGTTAAAATGTGCACATAGGTTCATAATTGTTTAAAATCAGATAATTAAGCCGAATATAACAGTTGAGCGACCATGCAAAACCACGGAACCCGGGAATGCCTAACACCTTCTCTCGGGTAAACAGAATTCCTTACCCGGATTTCTGGTTCGCAGACTGTTAAACAGAGTCAATCCTTTCCTCAATTTGGGATTCAACCGGTGACTTGGGACACCATAAATCTCCCAAGTGGCGACTCTGAATCTTTTAAATAAATCCCGTTTCAATTGTCCTTTAATTGGAAAAACTTCCTTTCTTATACCCCTTCCGGGGGTGTAGAAAAAAAGGAGGTGTGACAGTTCTGGCGACTCTGCTGGGGATAAGAACCCAGAACTTTGGTTCAGGGTTCAGAATTCGAGCTTAGATATATTGTTGTATTTGGCTTTATCTGATTTTCCTATATGTTTCCTGCTAAATGTGCTAAATGCTTTACCGCTTTGATACTATCTGAACTGTATATAAACTGTGCCGAAACCCTTCTCTTCTCACCTCCGGGGATGTGCTCACTGGTGGAGACTCCCTATTCTGTTAGTGTCATACCTTAAAGTAAGAAAGAGGTCGGACAAGTTACTAAGCCGGATGGCCTTTTGGTTCCCGGTACGTAGCCCCCTCCTCGACTCGAGTTGTCCGCTCGGGTACACAGTCTAGAACATATACCCAGGTTTTGAACCTAGAATAACTTGACCTCATGCTGGATCCCTAGTAGGAACGCTTATTTGCATCACGTGCATTTTGACTTAGGGGACTCAACACAGGGGTTGGGCCGTCTAGGACAGGTGTACCCGGAATAATGGACCATCCTGATGCATCCTACTTGTGCATTTATCTGTTTTGGACTCGCATGCTGAACCGGCTTTGAATATCTGGGAAAAATTGAAAAAAAACAACAAAAAGAGCAAAAGAGAAAATAGCAGTGTAGAGAGTTATTAGAAAAATCAATGTCCAAGTAGTGCCGAAATGATACCGGATTTTTTTTAGTTTGTTTTGTTTGCCAATGGAAAAGAAAAACAAAAAAAAAGAGTTTTATTTTCAAATTAGTTTGTTTATTTGCCACTGAAAAAGAAAATATAAAAAAGAATCTTGCTTTCGGAAATAGTATATTTGCCAACAAAAAACAAAAAGAGTCTTGTTTTCAAAAACAGTCAGTTTTATTCGCCCGAACTACGCAGGTTTGATTCTCACCAGATGTGAGATACGTAGGCAACCCTCATCGGGTCCAACCTCCCCTTTCAAAAATAGCCAAAAATACCAAAATTTTTAATTTCGTCATGAATAAGTCGGGTGCCGCCATTCTTGTTTAAAATAAGCCGAATGTCCCCAAAAAGGGCACCGGAAGGCTGTTTTTGCAAGAACAGCCACCCTGAGTCAGTTTCAACGGTTAGCAGGCACAACCTTAAAATCTTTTCCTCGAAGTGCTGAAAGGCCGTAACTGCAAAACCGGCCGTTTGTTTTAAAATTGGAAATTTTAACAAAAATAGTGTCATTTTTTTTCCTTTTAGGTCAAAATAAGTGATTAAATCACCTTAATAAATGTGCAGGATGAGCACGATTCAATATAAGGGGAACTTGCATATAGGCCCGCGGCGAGACCGAACGATGTCCCGCAGGCACCAGGAGCTTTAATGTATTCATGATTGTCTTTTGAGTATGTATTTCCTTTACCAGAGTTTGTCTTTTGAGTCTGTATTTCCTTTTTTACTAGAGTTGGTCATTTGAGTCTGTATTTCCTTTTCTACTGGAGTCTGTATTTCCTTTTCGTTAAAAGTCAGTCAGTTGATTGAGTCTGTATTTTCGTTTAAAATGGAATAGGGATGGTGGAGTCTGTAGTTCTTTTCTGCATTAGAGTCTGTTAGTTGTTTTGAGTCTTTGTAATAGACGTATTTGCTATCAATAAAATTAAAAATCCCAAAAACATTTTGCTTCTACTTTATATTTGTTATGCAAGAACTACGCTCGGTCTGATTTACGCGGGGTCCTGATACGTAGGCAATCTCCATAGGATTCGACCGTAACTAAATGAAAAAAAAGGAAAAACGAGAAAAGAATGAAAGGAAAGAGGTGAAAAACAAGAAAGGAAAGAAAAACAAAAGAGGGAAAAAGAAAAACAAAAAGAAAATAAGAAACCAAACAAAGGCAAACAAGAGAGAATAAAAGGGAGCAAAGGAAAGAAAAGAGCGGAAAAACAATTTTGAGGAAAGGAGCGAACAGGAACGAGGAAAACCAAGGCAAAAGAAGAAAGATGACAAGAATGAAAAGAAGAAGAAGAAAAAGAAAAAAAAACAAGAGAACAGAGAAGAAAAAGTGTCCAATTGGAAATAAAGAAAAATGAAAGCCGGGATGACGCATGCAACCAAGCGAAGTCATAATAGAAATGGTTAATTGCTTAGGTGCATTCATTCCCCAAATGTGCGGTTATCTATCTGTTAACGCTCTAACTTCTAACAAAGTTGTTGTTGATGATGAGTCCAGGCAGGTGGTTTAGTTGGTTGTCATCCTGGCAACCCATTCCTACAACACCCGGTCAAAAAACAAACTGAACATGACATACCAAGAATCGGATACCAGTATCATGGACCCGTCAAAAGAGGTAGATGTGGTGGATGTCAAAGCAATGAAGGAAGAGATGTATAAGTTGAGGCAGCAGATGGCCGAGATGCATCAGGCCTGGGCTAAGGATCAACCGGCACCAGTTTATCCCGCCAATCCAGCATATATCCCACCTTTGGCTCAGTCCCAGGAGCCTCCTACCGTGAATTCATCTCCAGCTTTCCCTTTCTACCAACAGAGTTATGGCACTACCTCATATCCTCCCCAAGCTCCACTACCCAAACAAAACCCTCCTCCACCAATCACCCATGTCTTTGTGGCGCCTCCACCTGCCACATTGCAAAGATCTTCCANTGGTGCGGCCGTTCGGAATGGTACACGCGACAGGATCATGCCCGATGGTACACGTGGGATGATTTGGCCCAAGCGTTTGCATGCCACTTTTAGTATAATCTCGAAATTGTCCCGGACCGTCTGTCACTGACTAAAATTGAGAAAAAGCCCGGGGAAAGCTTCAGAGAGTACGGTTTCCGGTGGAGAGAGCAAGCGGCAAGAGTCGATCCTCCAATGAAATAAAGCGAGATGGTTGATTACTTATTGCAGGCTTTGGAGCGTACCTACTATGGTCACTTGGTGTCGGCAGTGGGAAAATCTTTCAACGAAGTAGTGAAAATGGGAAGTGTAGTAGAGGAGGGGCTTAAGTCCAACAAAATCATGAGTTATTCTGCAATCAAGGCAACTACCCAGGCTATCCAGAGCGGCACTGGAGGGGTAGTGGGAAAGAAAAAGAAAGAAGATGTGGCAGTAGTTGAATCAAGAGCTTGGTCCAGGGGCCCATCACCATATTACAACCAACCTCGACCCCGTCACACTCCATATAGCCCACCATAACGCTATGCCCACTTCTCTGTCCATCATGCCCAAACATACCCCCAACATCCTACCCATTCGCAATGGTGCGCACCCACCCCACAAAATGCTTACCCAACTCAAAAAACCTACCCACCCCCAAGAGCCTACAAGAATTCCCCTGGAGCAGGTTTGCGGGCCCGCCAAAATTTCAAGCAAGAGAGGGCACAGAAGCAGGAAACTTTCACCCCCTTGGGAGAGTCATATGCAGACTTGTTTGAGAAACTAAAGCAATATAACCTGATTGCACCCATTCCTCCGAATCATGTGGACAAGCGTGCAAGAAGCTTTGACCCTTCTAAAAGGTGTGGATACCATTCCAATGCCCAGGGTCACGATATCGAAAGTTGCCGGGATTTGAAAAGAGAGATAGAAAGAATGATTCAGGAAGGGATAATTGCGGTCCAGGACAGTGCCACTCAGAACATTGCACAGAATCCTTTGCCTACACATGATGATGCACATTTTGGGGGGAAGATCCATGACGACAGGGAGTACGAGAATCCTCTTGGAAACTCGTTTGATGAAGTCAATGATATTGAAATTGGTGACGGTCCCAGCAATTTTGATGAGCAATCTAGTGGCTAAGGTGTCGAGTTTGGTGATTGGAAAGACGCTCCAACTCTTGGTTAGCTAGAGTGGAGTTTCGGTGGTTTATTTTGTTGTCATTTCTGTTGTCCGGGTTATTTTCAGAGTTGTAATCCGGATATTATCTTGTGACTCAAACCCTTCTATCTTTCCACTTTGTCGTAATAGCTTGTTTAGTGCTGTCTAGGTTTGTCTATTTGTTCTATTGTTTAAACTCTTTCACCGTCAGTCTAATGCAATTCTCTGTTTCCCGCCATTTCTAGTCATTTTATCTAGTTCCTTTTTCCTTTTGCAATTCTTTTCATGCTGGTTCTGGTGACATGACATGCACGCATAATTCTCAGCCTGGTTTTAAAAGTCAGAAGCAATAAGACAATGTTGAAGATGTAAGGACAGTCGAGGGATTTTGAAATCTCTTCGAGCCCAAATTGTGTGAAACTAGGTCAGACGGAACGTAAAGAAATACTGTGGAAACGCATCATGGCACATCGGCTTGACACCAAAGGCAAGTTTGCCCCAAGTCTACAGGGGTCGTTCATGGTACCGAGATTGTTGTCCAATGGTGCTAGGTAATTGACAAATGTAGAAGGCAAATGTGTGGATATGGTTAGTAATTCTGGTGCAATCAAAAGATGTTACGTATGTTTTCCTCATGTTTGTTTAATTGTGTAGTTTGTACTTGGCATGTTTTGGAGATTGGAATGACGAAGGCATTTTGTTCTACTATCCAAACACTTTATTCTTTGTTACCCCTTTGAGCCTTGGTTATTTTCTTGCATACCCCTCTTTTAGAATCAATAATAAAACTCGTAAACCCGAGCGGGGAAAGAAAGTGGAGAAACAAGAGAAAAACAGTAAAAAAGAAAAAAGAAGAGAAAAGAAAAAAAAAGAAAAAGAAAAAAAAAGAAAAAAGAGGAGAAAAGAAATGAAAAGGAAAAAAGAGGAGAAAAGAAAAGAAAAGGAAAAAAGAAAGGGAAAAGAAAAGAAAAGAAAAGAAAAAAGAGAAAAGAAAAAGAAAAGAAAAGAAAAGAGAAGAAATGAAAAGAAAGAAAAGAAAAGTGGAAGAAAGGGAAAGATCGCAACAACGAAGAAATTCTATGACGTTTGACTTGCTCCCGAAAGGACACGTAGGCAGCCTCTCTCTGAGGTTCAGTCACACCGAAATAAAAGTCCAAAAGTCCCCAAGAAAGAAANGAGCAAGGCAAAACAGTAAAGAAATAAGAAACCACAGTCCAACGGAAGAAAAAAAAAAGAAGAGAAAAGAAAAAAAAAGAAAAAAAAAGAAAAAAAAAGAAAAAAGAGGAGAAAAGAAATGAAAAGGAAAAAAGAGGAGAAAAGAAAAGAAAAGGAAAAAAGAGATCGGNTATTTTCTTGCATACCCCTCTTTTAGAATCAATAATAAAACTCGTAAACCCGAGCGGGGAAAGAAAGTGGAGAAACAAGAGAAAAACAGTAAAAAAAAAAGAAGAGAAAAGAAAAAAAAAGAAAAAAAAAGAAAAAAAAAGAAAAAAGAGGAGAAAAGAAATGAAAAGGAAAAAAGAGGAGAAAAGAAAAGAAAAGGAAAAAAGAAAGGGAAAAGAAAAGAAAAGAAAAGAAAAAAGAGAAAAGAAAAAGAAAAGAAAAGAAAAGAGAAGAAATGAAAAGAAAGAAAAGAAAAGTGGAAGAAAGGGAAAGATCGCAACAACGAAGAAATTCTATGACGTTTGACTTGCTCCCGAAAGGACACGTAGGCAGCCTCTCTCTGAGGTTCAGTCACACCGAAATAAAAGTCCAAAAGTCCCCAAGAAAGAAACTGGGGCAGAAGTTGTAGTTGTTGTGAGAAATCTGATTCCGAAAGTTGTAATTTTGAACCCATGTTAAATTGTTTTGAGCCTTTGATACCCTTTCTTTCTAACCCTATCCAAAAGCCCACATTACGGTCCAAAGAAAGAGCTTCCGATCAGTCTTCAAGAAGTGCCAAGACGAGCAAGCAGAAGTGATTCATGTCAGGGGCAACACTCCGGTACAAGCAGAAAAATAAGGAATATGAGAGAGTCTTATTGGTGAAAACCCTCACGGGCACCATAAGGCAAAGTGAGTTGAGAGAAATAAAAAATGAGAGAGTCTTATTGGTGAAAACCTTCACGGGCACCTTGAGGCGACTGTAAGTTGAGAGAAAGAACGAAATGAGAGAGGCTTGATGGTAAAAACCCTTCGGGCACTACAAGTCGAATAAGGATTGTGAATCAGATTGGATAAGCGGAGCATTGAAGCCCAGTTTCATGGTGAAAAGGTACAACAAGAGCTGAACATCAGATTTTGCTTGACAAAATATCTACAGGTACATGTCATGGTCATTAGAGTTGGTATCCACACCTGATGGGTTTCTGCCTCGTAGTTTTCTTGTTAGGAATCGTCTCTTTCCTTTGTCCTTCACTCTGTTCCTTTTGTTTCATTTACTTCCTCCTCTTGAGTCTATGTGGTCAAAACAAGTGAGAAATGACTTCAAAATCTGCCACCAAATTTTCCAATTGAACAAAATGGGATCTGGTGAACACATCAAAGCGTTAAGTCAGGAATGAACAACAAACGCACTGAGCTGGTAACAGTCAACATGCTTTGGGATTCGTTTAAAATACGAAGGCTGGGTATGTATCAATTTATAGATGATGCAACAGAATAAGGGCTAAGGTGAACGGATCATAGGATTTTTCTGTGAAAAGATTGACAAAAAGGGTGGTAAACCAGTGACAAGCGAGGTATTCCAAGCAGAAATCAAAGTTATTGTTGGAGTATGGCAAGTGAAGGAGCAATAGATCTCGAGGCCAAGGCCATTGATTCAAATCAGGAAAGAACAACATGCGCGCTGAGTTGGTAACAATTAATATGCTTGGGAGTCCAGGTGAAACACAAAGGTTTGGTAAATGTCAGTGCGATCGGTGCAACAGATAAAGGATATTGGGCCTGAACGAGAAGAGGTGTTTTCCGGGTCAAGGCTTACAAAGGAAGTGGTTAGTCAAGGAATGAGCAAGGTCGTCGAATGGAAACCAAAATGAAGGAGAAACAGACCTCAAGGCTGAAGCCAGTGGTTAAGTCAAGAAAGAACAGCATATACACAGAGTGGGGGTAATGGACGTGCTTTGGGATTCATGTGAGACACAAAGGTTGGGTAGATGCCAGTTCATGAGCAATGCAACAGATAGAGGGTGTTGGGTCTGAATGGAGAAGAGGTATTTTCAATGGTAAAGATGACAGAGGAAAGTGGTTAGTCACCAAACAAGCAAGGTCTTCAAATGGAATCAGCGATCATGGGAAGAAAAGGAGCAATCACCCTCAATGTTCAAGGCCACAAACCAACCACCACATTTTTAAACTGACAAGATTTTTCTTTGATTGAAACAGGGGCAGAAAGTTTTCATTGGTTTCGGAGAAATCCTCCTTAGGGAAAAAGCAAGCACCCAAAACAGTTATGACGGGAAATTCTCAGGACCCTCCTGGAAAATGGGACTTAGTTTAAATTTCAAAACAATCATGAGTAGCATAATTTAGCATAAATAGGAATATAAGTTGGTTTCAAAGTTTGCACGTTTAAGATAGGATTCAATTAGGAGTTTCAGGACCCTCCTGGATAATGGGATGTAGCTTTAAAGTTCGTTTTAGATAACAAGATATAGTGGGAGTCGTACCTTCAGTAGATATAACTTAGGCTAAAACTATCTTTTAACTAGAAGTTGTCAGGACCCACTTGGATAATGGGGAGTAGTTTAAGACCTTTTAGACAACAAATGTAGTGGGGGTAATACCTTTAGAAGATATAACTTAGGTTCATAATTGTTAGGAGTTGTCAGGACCTCCCTGGATATTCAGTTTAACACTCACATCTGTACCCAGTTACCAAACTGGAAAAGAAAATTTTCTTTGTTGTTTATTTTGTTGCAGTTAGGAGCCCACCTGGAGAACAAGGGAATACATTTCAAATTTCAGCAATCAGGCGCCCACCTGGAGAACAAGGGAAGTACAATTCAAATTTTAGCTTTTAATTTTTAATATTTGATAACATGCCATGCCCAGCCACCAAACTGGGGCAAAAAAATTCCTTTGTTTGTTTTGTTGCAGTCAGGAGCCCACCTGGAGAACAAGGGAATACTTTTCAAGCTTCAGCAATCACGAGTCCACCTGGAGAACAAGGGAATACTTTTCAAGCTTCAGCAGTCAGGCGCCCACCTGGAGAACAAGGGAAATGCAATTCAAATTTTAGCTTTTAATTTTTAATANAAGAAAAAAGAGAGAAAGAAAGAAAGGAAAAAAGAAAGGGAAAAGAAAATAAAAGAAAAGAAAAAAGAGAAAAGAAAAAGAAAAGAAAAGAAAAGAGAAGAAATGAAAAGAAAGAAAAGAAAAGTGGAAGAAAGGGAAAGATCGCAACAACGAAGAAATTCTATGACCTGAACTACGTTTGACTTGATTCCGAAAGGGTACATAGGCAGCCTCTCTAAGGTTCAGTCATACCGAAATAAAAGTCCAAAAGTCCCCAAGAAAGAAATTGGGGCAGAAGTTGTGGTTGTTGGGGGAAATTTGATTCTGAAAGTTGTAATTTTGAACCTATGTTGAATAGTTTTGAGCCTTTTATACCCTTTCTTTCTAACCCTATCCAAAAGCCCACATTACGGTCCAAAGGAAGACCTTCTGATCAGTCTTCGAGAGATGCCAAGTTAAGCGAGTAGAGGTGAATCATATCAGGGGCAACACTCCGGTCCAAACGAAGGAAATAAAGAATGAGAGAGTCTTGTTGATGAGAGCCCTCACGGGTATCCCAAGGCGACGAAAGCTGAGAGAAATCAAAAATGAGGGAGTCTTATTGGTGAAAACCTTCATGGGCACCATAAGGCGATGGTGAGTTGAGAAAAAAGACCAAAATGAGAGAGGCTTGATGGTGAAAACCTACAAGCACCACAAGTCGAATAAGGATTGTGCATCAAATCGGATAAGCGGAGCATTGAAACCCAATTTCACGGCGAAAAGGTACAACAAGAGCTGAACATCAGATTTGTTTAACAGAATAGGCTGCAGGTGCATGTCAAGGTCATCAAAGTCGGTGTCCACATCCGATAGGCTTATACGTTGTAGTTTTCTTTCCATTATCCTTTACTCTATTCCTTTTGTCTTATTTACTCCCTCTTCCCGAGTCTGTTTGGTCATAACAAGTGAGAAATGACTTCAAAATCTGCCACCAGCTTTCCAATTTAACAAAATGGTATCTGGCCAGCATATCAAATCGTCATAAGTCAGGAAAAACAGCAGGCACACTGAGTTGGCAACAATCTAGATGCCTTGGGATCCTTGTGAAATGCAAAGGCTTGGTATTTATCAATTCATGAAGGGTTTGGAGTGAACGGATCAAAGGTATTTTCGGTAAAAAAAAAAATGAAAGGTTTGGTACACCAGATGGAGGGTGTTTGGTGAACGGATCAAAGGTATTTTCCGCGTCAAGGGTAACAAAGAAAGTGGTTAGCAAGGTCTCCAAGTGAGAATCGGTTATCAAGGCGGGTGAAGGAACAATAAACTTCAAGGCCGAGGCCAGTGGTTAAATCAAGAAAGAACATCATGTACACGAAGTGGGAGCAATAGACGTGCTTTGGGATTCATATGAGGCATAAGGGTTGGGGGAATGCCAGTTCATGCAATGCAACAAGTAGAGGATATCGGGAACAAGCAAGGTCTTCGGGTGGAAATCAGTCATCTTGGCAAATGCAGAAGCAGCCGCCCTCAAAGTTCAAGGCCACAAACTAACCACCACATTTTAAACTCACAAGTTTTCTTTGTTTGAAACAGGAACAAAACAGTGCAAGAAAGTTGGTTCAACAATAAGAAAAAAATAAAAGAGAGAAAAGACAAGGAAGAAGAGGAGAGCCGGCAAAAGGGAACTTTCTCAAATCTTCGCCCTTGCCTGTCTTGTTAGCATGCATAAAATGCTGCCATGGCTTTCACATTTTATCTAGTCTGATGAACTTTCTCCTAGGATCAAAATCTTAGTCTGATGAACTGTTCTCCTAAGATAGACAACCTAGTCTGATGAATTTTCTCCTAGGATCACAATCTTAGTCTGATGAATTGTTCTCCTAAGATAGACGACCTAGTCTGATGAATTTTCTCCCAGGATCACAATCTTAGTCTGATGAATCTTTCTCCTGAGATAGTAAACCTAGTCTGATGAACCTTCTCCT